>NW_006204462.1:599912-602889 GCF_000334495.1 Tupaia belangeri chinensis | reverse complement strand
CAGCCTCGCAGGACCCCGCCGTTTGCCCGGGCCCCCCGCCGTTCTCCAGGGGGTGGCCGCCTTCCGCCTGCTCCCTGCCGTGTGCGAGTCCTGCTTCCTGGGTCCACGTGGCAGACCTGTGGTTCAACCCCTTGGGCTGCGAACTCAGGGCCCAGGAGTGGACGAGGACAGCAGTGTCCCTGCCTGGAGCGGTGTCCCTACAGCAGGACGCAGGCACGCCTGGCCGGGAGAAAGCCCACAGGGGTGCACAGGCCGGCTGCCTGGCCGCCACCGTCCTCTCGGCCGCATTTCCTGGGCACTCCCTGAGCCGTGGCTCACTCGTCGGTGAGTGGGATACCAGGCCGACCTGAGGGGCTGCGGTGGAGCTTAACGGCACTGTGTATGTACACACGCACACACACACGCATGTGCACACACACACACTGCTTAGGTTTCTGCCACGGGGTGCGTACTCACTGGAGGGGCCAGGAAGAGGGCGAGTGAGAAATCACCGGGGGTTAGCCACACTGCGGTCCCTTCTCCTCCACCCCATCTTGGGATATTGGCACACATGCACCTGCCGTGGTTTTCAAGCTACCGGGTCTGGAACTTGAACCACCATTGGCCAGTGGGAGTCCGGTGCCTTAGCCACCGTGCCACCTGCTGCCCCAGTGACAGTATTTTAAAGCATGCTTGAAGGGGCTGGTAGTTTCTGAGGCCTTGGTGAAGCTTTTTTAAAAATTTTTTTCTGTCTCTTTTCTATGTTTTCTTTTCTCTTCCTTCTGTCTCTCTCCCTCTTTCATTTTTTTTAATATCCAGCAGAAATGTTCTTGCCAGAGAGAGAGGTGGGGAAAGAGGGAGAGAGCACCCCTCTGCGGCCACAATCCCGTCTGCATTTCTCATCCCGTGGGGGTTTTGGACACATATGTATATGTGCCCCGCATTTCAAACCTCCGGGACTGGGGTTTGAACCACAGGTCTGCCACGTGGACCCAGCTCCTCTTACCTTGTGGCCGAGAGTCCTGCCAGGCCCTTGGTGTATCTGAGGTGATTCCGCCCGCAGTCTCCAGGGCCGCACCCTGTGGGGTAAGCCGGCCACGAGTTTCGATCCCGTCTCTGAGTATCTCCCCGGATGGCATCGAATGGGCCCTCTTTCCGGCAGAGCTTCCTGTGAGGCGGGTGGCCATCAGCGCTGCGGCCAAACTCCTGCTTGTGCTCCAGCGGTCCATGGAGTGGCTCTCAGTCCTGAGAGTTAGAACTCGGTTTCGGATGTGTCTGCGGCCTAGCCTTGAATGGAGGAGGTGCTGTTTGATCCCTGCAGACCACAGAGGCGAATAAAGGGCCTGGCTTAGGGGCAGGCGTTTTCTCTGAGAAAGTCATGCCGCTCCCGGTTAGAAGGCTGGAACCGCTCACTGCATTCTGGCCGAAGCCTTCGGGGGTCAGCGTGGGCACGCCGCTGTTCGCAGCAAACCCACAGGGACACGTTTTCTTAGCCAAGTTGACGGTCATGAGCAGAAGCAGCAAGGGCCTTGGAGTACGTTTAGTTTCCTTCTCTAGATGTCAACTTTCTGTTGTGGGGACGACCAAAGACACTATCTTTTATCAGTTTACAAGCCCTCCCTGTGCCGTATGACTGTCCCTGAGCACGTGGCCTCCGCTGCAGTGGGGAGGGACGTCCCCAGTGAGCTTGTGCTGACAGTGTCTGGCTGTCCGTGAGCACCCGCCGCTCTGAAGCAATGCCGTGTCCTGGGTGTGGCTGGACCATTTCCGGGTCTCGTTCCGTGCTGCAGACGGTGAAGGTGGCCCTCACCTCGAACCTGACCTTTCCTACCCTCCCGGGTTCTCACAGTCGGAGGGAGCCTGGCAGCCCCGACTTCAGGCCTGCTGCATTTCTCAGCGCATTGCTGTTTGGACGAGTGGCCACGTAGGTCTCGTTCCAGCTCAGTGGGACGACAGAGCACACCCTAGCCGGGCCGCCTAGCACAGCAAAGCCCAGCTGGACTTTCAGGGCTGTTCCTGAGCAAGACGGGGATGGCCGCGTCCTTACAGGGCACAGACGGGGGTCCCAGGGTGTTCATGACGGAAACGCTGGAAGGCCTGGGGCTCTGGCATACAGGACTGCAGAGGTGAGAGCGCAGGGCAGGGTTATTCCTGTTCACCTGTTATGGGCTCCAAACAGGGACGGCTCCGCATTCAGCCCTGAGCCCCGCCAGGTGCTGTGACGTGGCAGGGCACAGGAAGCTGAAGGTGGAACGCCGAGGCTATGGCAGGGACGGTCTAGAGAGGAGAGCCCTTGGTGCAGGCAGACAGCCCTCAGAGCAGGGTGAGGTCAGAAGGGCTGGGTGGCAGGCTCTGCGTCGTGGGGACGTGAATCCATGCCTGCCACGCTCTGAACCAGCTCTCAGACCTGTTGGTTGTGCCTTTAACCTCGCGGTAGATGCCAGGGCCTGCGGCGCAGGGAGCAAGGCCGCCCCTCTGCAGCGACTGAATCGTGACTGGCAGGTGCCTTGTAATGATGGCAGCAGCAATCGCCTCCACGTCAGCTCTCGGCAGTCCGGACCACGGGGGGAGTGTCGCGATCTGGTGTATGTGAGTAGTGTGAAAAGAGTCCAGGTAACTGTAGGCAGAGGTCGCCTAAAGTAGCCAGAGCGACCCTTTTCTCCCTTATTCAGATAATTGTCTCAGAGTTCGGAGACTATTTTATCCCGCCTACATTAATGAAATTTCCACTCGTTTTCTCGGTTCCGTTTGTGAGCGCCCTCGTGCTGGTTCAAAGGCCCTTGCACACAGTGTACCCTCGAGGAGAGAAAGCATCGCTACCTGTGTTTACAGAGGGAAAGTCAGGGTGAGGGCTGGCCCAGCAGGCACAAGTTCCAACCCCACCTGTGGCCGGGCTGGTGGTCCTCCCGGAGGGGGTCCTCCCGGAAGTGCACCCACTCCCCACCCCTGCAGTCCGCGTCTACACTTACCCTCTCGGCTAACCGATCCCTGGACCCCC
>NW_006204462.1:593083-599809 GCF_000334495.1 Tupaia belangeri chinensis | reverse complement strand
CGGGAGGGGGCCCTCCCGGAAGCCCCCCCACTCCCCACCCCTGCAGTCCGCGTCTACACTTACCCTCTCGGCTAGCCGATCCCTGGACCCTCCCACGTCTGCCCGGAGTGCTGCGTGGGGACGTGCAGCGTGTGTCTCAGTCCGGCTCTCTCCGCGCACTAAGCCCATCCTGGACCAAACCTCAGGCTCTCGCTGTTTCTCACCGCCTTGGTTACCTATCTGCGTACCTGAGGTAGGGACCGGCACGGGCATGTGGGAAGGACAGCCAGGGTGAGGGAGGGAAGGTGTTTCATTGGCTCACGTTCCTGCACAAGCCAAGCGCCATCTTCCACTGCCGCTTTCCAACTGCAGTCGCTGTACAGCTCAAGGCTGGCCTTCGTGGCCGTGGGAGCAGAGGGAAGTTCGCAGGGCGATGACTGTTCTGCACCGCCGACCCGTGGGACGGGGTAGCCCACCTTCGGCCTTCGGTCCTGACACCTGTGCCGCGCCTCGTAAACCATTCTCTGGGAGAGAAGGCCATTGGCTCGAGCTCGCTGCCCTGTGAGGGCTCCACGGTGCGCCCACTGCCGCTGTTAATGGCCTTCCCGTTCAGCTTGGCTTGAAGATTGATTTGCCCTTTAAAACGACGCCAGCCTTGGCAGTGACTGTGGAGGTGACAGACCGTGCTTCCCAGAGAAGTGCTGCCCAGAGCCTTCCGAGGACGCCTGGGCCGGCCAGGATGTGCAGGGACGTGAATGAGGCTGAAACAGAGTCCCTGGGGTCTCCGCTGCTGCTGCAGGCGCTGTGTGGCCTCTGCGCCCTGCGGGTGGTGCTGCCACCACATTCCTGGCCCCAGCCCCTGCCGCTCAGTGGTTTCAGGGTCTTGCTGGACGTTGGCCCGCTGGGGCGGGGCGGCTGCAGGCCCACAGTCTGACCCACTGCCCATCCTGCCTGTCTCTGCCCGCAGGCCTCGTGCAGCCTCCTGGAGCATGCGTCACCAGCTCGCAGGGCTGCTGCGGCCTCCGCTTCACCTGCAGCTCTTCTGCACCCTCCAGCTGCCGAGTCTCCTGCCTTTTGGTTACCTGGTTTCTCTGGGTCTGGTCTCCCTCCTCTCAGGCTCTTCTGGGGTCACCCAGCCACTTCATTAGCATCTGTACCCTAGTGTCACGCCGTCCGGGGTGGCCGTGAAACTGCCATGGGGCATCTCTGTGCTCTGAGAGGCAGAGGGGGCCCGTGTGTGGCCAGGACCGGTGCCAGGTGGCCGCTGCCAGGCTGCTTGACCTGGCGATGGGGAGTTGTCAGTCTACAGGCCGGGACGGAGACTGGGCCGGGACCAGGGCAGACCTCGAGTGTCTCTGCTTCTCTGCTGGTTGGTGCCTGGGCGGGGGGGTGGGGGCCGGGAGCGGATTGGCTCCCATGGGCACATTCCAGGCAGGCGCCGAGAAGAGGGCAAAAGATACCCACGTGCTGCATATCTCCCCGGATTGCAGGAAGCCGTGGTCCTCAGTGACACACACCAGCCAGCGCCTATCGGAAAGCTCGCCGGCGCGTTCGGGGACACGGTGACCGCGTGTCTCAGAAGCACTAGCTAGCGAGCTGGTGTGGCCGCTGTCTCTGGTCGGAAGGAGACTCAGAGAGCACGGGGCTGGGATCAGTTTCTCGGTAAAAACCGGGCTGAGCTAAAGCCCAGAAGTGGGTTTCTGTGCCTTGTTTTGGGGCTGACTTAGCTGGTGGTGCGTTCTCGACAGGCACCGCTTACCCCGGGACTTTGCAAACACTCGGCCACGGTCGTTTTCAGGGATTTTACTCCCCACTTACGGGTTTAAGATGTCAAGTGGCTGAAATCTGAACCTGGTCCGCGTGTTATGGGAGCAGCCCGGGCCTTCCACCGCCCCTCTCCCCTCCTGGAAGCCAGCAGAGAACACGTCCTTAATGAGGAAGACACTTCCTGCTGGGCCTCCCGTGGGCTCAGGACAGCCTGGGCCCAGGGCACACCCTGTGCGGAGGCGGCAAGCCATGGATGGGAGGCCGTGAGCCCGAGAGCTCGCCCTCGCTCTGTGGGGTGGGGCCCAGCGGGACAGTGTGGCTGGGGCGTGGCTGTACTGTCGTTACCTTGTGGTTCAAAGGCTTTCTCTAACAAGTGACTGCCTTCATTTTGCATTTCAAGATTGTTTTAATCTACTCTCCAAAATAGTAAGTTGTCCTCCAGTTCCTCGTGAATTTCTGTCACTCTCGTGTCAATCCTGATGATCCCGGCCCTCGACGTGAAACCTTTAATCTGCAGCTTCACACCCACAGCACTTAATGCCCATCACCAGGGGCCTAGCGTGTGGCGCCTTGGCATTGCTTTGGAAAATGAAGCTGTCACGGCAGCAGTTCAGATCCTGGAGTCGGGAACGTCCGGCCCTCTCAGCATTGGCGGGCAGAGGAGTACCCCGGGTACGTTAGAGACTGAAGTTAGCACGCTTCTCTGGTTGCAGTTTCTTTGGGAATTTTTCATCCGTAAGGCAATTTCGATTCCTGCCTTAAGGGTTATATTGTGTAACTATGCAAAAACAAACACCGACATTTAAATTTTACAGCTTCAGGGTATATTCGGTGGCCAGTTAGACTTTTACGACAACACGTGTCACCGAGCTTGCCGTCAGAGACTGTGTCGTGCCGGACCAACTGTCCTGATTCTCCGGAAACAGATGCTTTTAGACGCTGCCCGGAGGGACAGCCTGTGGCCTGGAGTGAAGGCGGCTGGACCCCACAGGGCTGACCGCACAGTGGGTGTCTTGGACCCGGTGGCATGAAAACCGCGCGGGCTGTGCATGTGTGTGCACGCCTAGGTTCCCAGAGGGGGAGAAAGGAAGACGGACTGCCCGTGAGGCGGCTTTCTGACTCGGTCTCTGGTGAGTATACACACCCCGTGGCAAATTAAGAACAGTCAGAAAGGAGCAGCGGTGCCTGGGACGATGGATCGCCTGTGGCCTCGTTCTCCAGGGTCGAGGCGACAGTGTGGTCCCGCTCAGAGCCCGTGTTCTGCGATGGTGCCCATGTCACTGTCACCTTGACCATCAGCCCCTGGAGACCCAGGGGGAGGTTGGAGAGGCCCCGAGGCAGCCTCTGGGCTCCCCCCCGTGTGAACCAAGACAGGAGAGGAGGATGCAAGGGCACTTGGTCTGTCGCCTCATTCTCCAAGTTCGGGCTTCACCGGCAGCGTGCCTGGCTTGAGGAGAGGCGTGGTTTTTACTGCAAGGCCTTTGGTAAGAAGCCGGTCCTTAAGCCACTGCCCCACATTCGTCATTTAGGGGTCATTTCTGCTCCGTGTTTAGTTCGAACCTTGGGTTGGGGTCCTAGGAACTATAATTTGAAACCCTGTAATTCCTTCCACATTCGAAACCTCCGTCAAAAAGCTGAAAGGTTCCCTCCGTGGTGGGATCCTTAGCTGGCCCAGGGCAGCGCGAGTCCTGCCTGGGTGGGCTGAAACCCAACACCTTCAGTGCTCAGAGCAAGGGCCTGCTGGGCAGGGGAGGCTGAGAGAGCAGGGCTTGACTTGGGGCCTCAGATCACCATGGGCCTCCGATTAGGATCAGTAAGCCGTAGTCTAGTCGAGAGAAATGAACAGTTTCAGAACTCAGCTGCAGCCGTTACTGAGACGGCCACGCGGGGGAGGCGACCTCGGAGCCCGGCCGTCAGGTGGGCAGAGAAGGAAGAGGAGTTCCATTTGTCTGTCAGTGGTTAGAAAAAGGCACGGGGCCACGTGTGACCCATGTCCCTTCATTAATGTCCAAGAAAGAAAAACCAGAGCCTGAGTGCATGGGGACAAAGGTTTGGGGACACTGCAGTGACGTGAATGGATTCCCCTGCCTCCTCCTCCTGGCCTCTTCCTCCTCCTCTTCCTTCTCTGTGAGAGCATGAGCTTGCCAGAGAGAGAGGGAACATGAAACAGCAGCCCTGCCCCCACGGGACGTGGCTGCGGCTCCGTCCTTTGTCCTCCGTTTCCCCCTTCCTCCAGGATGGTGGCGCGTGCACATGTGCCCAGATGTTTCTCAAGCCGCCGGGTCTGGGACTCGAACCATGCAGTCTTCCATGTGGAGTCTGGCTGTCTCAGCCACCATGCCACGGCCAGCCCTCACTTCATTCCTAAAGGACATTTCTCAGTCATTGGGAAGTACAGGCCGAGGCCCGCGAGGTTTGTGGTCGAGGCCATGGTGGTCGTTGACACCGTCGTGGGGCCGTGAGGCCTGTGGCTCTGAGACCGCATGTGCACCTGTGTACAGGAGCTGGCGGGAACGCTGCCGCAGGGTCAGGCTCCAGCTCTCCGTGGACACTCCATACCAGGGGACTGAGAGGACAGTCGCCGTCCTTGGGGTGCAGATGTCCGGGAGGACTAAGAAGGGAGTGCTCCTCTGTGTCCTCCTCCTCCTGGGGCCGGAGGCAGCTGTGCCTCTGTCAGCACTTCAGTGTCCTGGCGGGCACAGGAGGGTGTGGACCCCTCCTGGCTCTGCAGCTCTGGGATTCACAGCTGAGCCCCTCAGGAAGGACCTCCTGGGTCCAGCGCTGCCACCATCCAGCTCCCCCTGGCTAGCCCTGTACCAGGGCAGCCACTGCACCCCAGTTCTGGCTCGGTGCCGCCGGCCTCAGGGGTTCTTGTCCCTAAGAGGCTGGCACCGTGCTGTGGCTCCCTCTGGGGGTGTAGAGAGGCAGCCCTGGCCTGTCAGCATCTTGCTGCTTCTAATTCTGAGACTTGCACGAGGACACTGTGGTGCTTATTTAAAAGAAACAAACCAAAAATGCAGCAAAAAGATACCCACAAACCTCTGCTTACCTTTTACTGCACACAACCACTCCTTAAACCGAGGAGATGAGTAAACAGAACGACAGAGAAAACCCTCACCGCCCGGGGCAGCAGCACTGTAGACACCGTGCCTGAGGCCTGGGGCTGCTCAGGGGCCTGGCTCGGTTCCCGCTCCCCCAAGCTGTTTGCAGTGGCGTGTGCCGGTAATCCCGGAGCAGGGAGGCCGAGGCAGGAGGAGGACACATAGTAGGACCTTCTCTTAAAAACAAAACAAAATGAAAACCTAAAAAATCAAAATGCGTTTAGTACATGTCCCACGGCAGGACACGCAGTGGCAGGGCTTCCTGGGCATGAGACCTGGCTTGCATGAACGCCACTGCCGAAAGACATCGCCGTCTGAGGAGGGGAGCCGTGGACGTGAAGGGGAGGGCCACGCTGACGTGGCCTTTGGTCGGAGTGCTGGGCAGCCTCGCCAGGTCTGCGTTGCCCGCTGCCCACCGAGGCCATCAGATACCCAAGTTTCAGACAGGTGCCTGGGTGCCCCAAGTCTGGTCACCACCGGAGCCACTCAGACACTTGCGTGCGTGGGGCATGGGGTCTGCCCCAGGGTGTGTAGGCTCCCGCTCCGCGGCACCGAGCTTGGGCACCCCGGACTTCTTGCAGGCGGCGGGACGGGACCACACGTCTTTCCTTGTCCGCTTTCTGTCACCAATGCCGTGTGTCATTGTTTCCCACTTGGAGGTCCCCACCCCCGGCCCTTCCACCCCGGTCCTGGACCCTGCGTGGGCGCTGGCACTGACAATGTCTTTCTGTTCCAGCCGGCCAGGCGCGCAGTGACTCGGCGTCCCGAGGAGCCTGCCAGTCCCTGCCTCATAGCACCTTGCTCCCAGACAGTCCAGGACACGCAAGTCCCCACCTGGGCCCTGCCAGCGCGACTTGCCGTGGGAGGGCTGGAGGGACATGCACGCTGCGGGGCCCGGGCTGCCGTGAGGGTGCGCTGAGCCCTGCCCGGCGTGCAGATCCGGGCGAGTGAGCGTCCTCGGGGCCTGGCTCCGGGCCGTGACCAGCATGGCACCCATGTAACAAAGGGGGGAGGGACAGCTAAGCGACCTTCCGGCCCCCTGGCGTGCCCCTCTGCATGCTGACCGTCTGCGAGTCTTCTCTCGGGGCAGCTAAGGACGTCAGGCGCAGTGCTCAGCGGAATGTCTCCTCGTGGATTTTGTCCAGGTGTCCCCGAGTCCCCGCATGCTGGTGACTAACGGGGCCAGCAGGGGAGTCCTGGCCCTCGATGCTGCTGTGCTCAATCTGCCCTCCCCAGGGCTTGCTCCTGGCTGACTGCAGGACGGAGGGACAGTCTAGACCGGCCTCTGGTGGCTCTGACACTGTCCCCGCCGTTTCCCCAGGGGCAGCCGGGACGAGCTTGGGTCTCGGAGCAGCTGTGCTGTCCACCTCCTGGACGCACGAGCACCTTCCACAACGTCTGACCAGAGCCCTCGCTCCTCTAACTCCCCGGAGAATCTCCCGTGGAGACACGAGTGTTCGCCTCACCGTAAAACTGAGAGGAAAAGGGTGACAGAGACGGAGCAGGCAGAGCCACGGCACGGAGTTAGTCAGCCAGGGCAACCTCCGAGGGTCGGGACAGAGCGGACAAACGCAGACACGTCTGCCTTAGCGTCCACCCCATCTAACCCCCTGCGGTGTCCCCGGACAGCCGGCGTGGCCTGAGCCCGCGGTTGGAGAAGGGCGCTCCACTCCACTGTGCCGCGAGGCGCCTGCAGTGCCATAGCAGAGCCCTCTCCTGCCGCCTTCCGGCCAGTCCTCGAAGAAACCAGGCCCAGTGAGTGGGTCTGGATGGCCTCGCCCTGCAGTGCGGCTCTCGGAGGGGCGTGGACCTCCTACCCGTGTCACCTCTTGAGCAAGACCCTCCCCAGCCTGCCGAGGGCAGCTTCCCCTAAGAAGCA
>NW_006204462.1:587629-592414 GCF_000334495.1 Tupaia belangeri chinensis | reverse complement strand
CAGGACAGTGTCCCCGTCCCCGCGTGGAGCCCGGGCCACCAGCCTGCCTCGGGCTCTTGCGCGGCTTTGGGAACTTCTGGGCTGAAGGAAGGCGGGAACAGGCCTGGGGCCCCCGCGGTGTCTCTGCGCACTCGGCTCTGCAGAGAGGAGGAAAGGCCTCATCCGGCCCGTGTCCCCCTGGGGCGACACTGACGGGCCATGGCCAGTCTCGGATTTCCTAACAACAGGTGCTGGCAATTCTGAAAACAAGAACTGGACTTCTGGGACACCCTCGCTGTCACCCCATGGACTCGGCTGGGTATCTGCCTGGCACTGACCTCAGAGGGCAGCGCTGATTCTAAAGAAAGGGGCGAGTGAGACATGGCACATCGCGGAGGGCTCCCCTGCTGGCCCCGTGAGTCACCAGCATGCGGGGACTCGGGGACACCTGGACAAAATCCACGAGGAGACATTCCGCTGAGCACTGCGCCTGACGTCCTTAGCTGCCCCGAGAGAAGACTCGCAGACGGTGTCCAGCTCAGCCGTCACTTCCGGTTCAGGTCAGCATGCAGAGGGGCACGCCAGGGGGCTGGAAGGTCGCTTAGCTGTCCCTCCCTTTGTTACATGGGTGCCATGCTGGTCACGGCCCGGAACCAGGCCCTGAGGACGCTCACTCGCCTGGATTTGTAGAAACGCCAGTCACTTGGCTGTTCACAGTGGTTGAGGTAGTTGGCGCTCACATGGCGACCACCCCTCTGAGTCCCCGACCTGGGCTTAAGAACACACTGCGTGTGTGTGTGTATGTGTGTGCGTGTGTGCATGTGTGGCCACAGTCCCCACGGAGAGAGAAGTGGGGAGAAGGGAGTTGGCTTCACCATCGCGATGGGGTTCTCCCTTTCTCTCTCTCCCTCGTGCCTCTCATGTGAGCGCATGCTTTCTGGCAAAACTGGAAAAGGCTTCTCAATGGTCAGACCTACTGTGTGAGGGCAGAGCTCGCAGGGGCTCGGGTGCAGGCCAGGCCCTGCCCCAAGGGCACCTTGCCGTGAAAGCTCGCCAGGCCCTCGGGACTGCGGGCCGCACTGCCTCCTCTCTGCATGCCGAAGCCACCCCTGCAGTCACCTGCCTGGTTGTCGTGAGTCCAGCGAGGTATTGGTTTCTGCTGGGGCTGGGGACCGACCACAGAGTGCTCTGGTCACTGGGTGCAAGCCTCATGTCCTCTTCAGCACGTTCATGTGCCTGAGCCTCTCCCTCTGCCCCACGTGGAAGTGGGCACTTTACCGTAACAGTGGACACACGTTGCTGGTTCCAGATGTGAGTCGGGGTGAGGGACGAGGCGGTAACGGTGCCCGTAACCCTCTGAGGTAGGGCCGTGTACACAGGACGTGGTCTGAGAACGCCGACAGTACTGGGAGCTAGAAGGTTTTTACTTCATGTATTGCTCCTGGGCAGAGTTAATCACAGAAGCAGATGTTTTGCTTTTCAGCATTTTTCCGCATAATTCCCTTCTCTACACTCTCCCACACTTTAAAAATCTTATTTATTCATTCTTCCTTGAAGAAAGCAGGCATAGAGGAGGCGTTGAAGAGACCCCCCCCCCACAGCACGTAGCTGCGATCCAGCCCCAGCTTCTGCCGGCCCCGCTACGGGCACACGCGTGCCTCATGTGTTCGGACCGGCCCTGGGGCTCCTCTCCCTGTGCTGCAGTCACACTGGGCCACTGCCTGGTCCCACTCACCCTTTTTATCTTTTTTCATTTTATTTTTTAGAGATTTTGGCCTTGAAAACCAGTAAGAGGGAAAGTGAGAAGTCACTCCCCCAGGGGGATGGCCGCACTGCAGTCCCTTCTCCTCCATTCTCCTCTCTGGATTTTGGGCACACACACACACGTGCCAGCATGATTTTCAAGCCATGGGGAACCACAGTCAAGCACGTGGGAGTCCAGCAACGGGACTGCCACGCTGCCTGCTGGCCCCTCCTTCCGCTTAAGAAAGGACCTTGTTGATGGTGGTTGATTCTCAGAACGAGCAGCTTTGGAAAAGAGGGTGGCTCTGACCGGTCCACACGTGTGTGCGTGACCTGGAACTAACCCCACCCTGCCTCCAGTACAAGTGTGTGCACACTGTCCTACCACACGCTGAGGCTGCTCGTCCCACACGTGTGTGCGTGACCTGGAACTAACCCCACCCCGCCTCCAGTACAAGCGTGTGCACTGTCCTACCACACGCCGAGGCTGCTCGTCCCGTATGTGGACACGTGGTCTTTAGTGGCCTGGGAACACGGAGAACAAGGGAGAGGATAGCTGAGTACCTTTCAAGGGACTCGCCTGGACTCAGGGACACGAAGACGCAGGTGGAGGGCTGGGAGGAGGATCCCGAGTAGGAGCACAGCCCCGAAGGCGCCTGGGCACCGGCCAGTTCAGTCCCTGCTCAGCAGAAGGGCGTCTGCGGGGGACCAAAAGCAGCCTCGGGTAAACGTGTAGGGCCTCACCAGGTGGGAGCGAGAGACGCGTTTCCGCTCGCTGTGTAACAGGGTAGCGGGCAACTCTGGGTTAGGCCACTCGTGGCCGTGCGGGGTCACGGACGGGAGCCCATCTGCGCAGAGCCCCTGTCCTGCAGCCTATTTAAACGGGGTGCTTCTCTGTCCTTGCCGTGGCGCGTGTACACCGGTGCCACGCCGGCCTCTTCGGTTCTCTGGGTTGTGTCCGTGTCTCTGTCTCTGCACGCGTTGGCCTACCGCAGTGGACTGTGCCCGACCTCGCGCCCACGAGGTGTGTTCGAGGCTTGCGCCTTCACCAGCTCTGGGGCTTGGGCTTCCTTATTTCCCGTTAGCCCAGGAGTGTCCTTCCAGGTAAAGAGCTGGCTTTGCACAGGCCGGCGTTCCAGCCGAGGTTTTCCGGTTACAGGCCTGGATTTCATCTTGGCATGATGACTGGCAGAAGGCCGGAGGGCCGCCTCATGGCACCTGGCAGTCGTGCAGGGAGCCCCCCACCCCCACTTCTCGCGCGCTGTCCGAACGCCCCACGGGATTTCCTGTAGGGTGGGACTCGGGGGTGGTGACCGGAGCCTAGGGTGACTTCCTTTCCCACAAGCGCAGAGTGCCGTCCCCACAATTTAACGTAACCGGAGAACTTTTCCAGGAGATGCCCAGGATTTCAGGAAGCGCAGGCCCAGAGGCGAGCTAGGGTCCGGTGTGGCGGTCGGAACCCCGAGCTCCTCCGGGTTCGACATGTCACCTCTGAAGACTGGAGCTTGTCTCTTGAGGCAGTTTCGTTCACCGAAATAAGGCCAGGCCACAAAGTGACATGCTGCGTGTTCTCCTGCAGAGGCGGAGGTTGGAAACGTGGCCTCACACGGAGGAGGCGGACGCTGGCAGGGGCCGCGTGGACGGGGGAGCACGTTGGAGAGGGAGGCTGGTGAGGGGAACGGCTGTGGATGGCCGGACGGGAGGGTGTCCGGCCGAGCACAGGAGGGCTGCGATGAGATAAGCCCAGCTGGCCGGAGTGGCGCTCCACGGCCGAGGTGCGGGACACCGACCACCCTGACTTCCCCGTTACCTTCTGAATTCATGCACTAAGCAGTCACATTGGAACAATTTCCCTGTTAGTAAAAGCTCACTGAAATGCGTGATAGTTCAGTACAAAGCAGGCCATCAGATGCATGCCAGCCGAGACGTCGCAGCCCGCGCGTGTGCGTGTCGGAGCCCTTTGTCACGCCTCCTCAGGTGGCCGTCTCATGCTATACATGGAACTAGGAAGTCGGTTTGGAATTGCCACTCCTGTATGGTACACTGCAGGCACTATATTGGGTTTTTAATCGTGTAGCCTGGCAGGTTTTACCATCTATAAATTGTAACTCCGAGCGGATAGGCCTATTGTAATTCGCAGTAATGAAGGGGCGTTGGCCCAGCCACGGCTGCCTGTGCTCATTGCCGAGCAGGCCGCAGCCACAGGGGCCCAGTGCAGTCCCTGGCCAGCGTCGAGAGCTGGTGCTGTTGTGTGCACCTGTGGTCCCCGGTACTCCAGAGACTGAGCCAGGAGGGTCACAGGGTGCAGCCATGTGTAACCACACATGCATGCACACACGTGTGCACAATGCACACATGCATGCTGTGTGCTAGTGAGCAGGGAGCCAGCCGAGAGTCCCGAGCAGAGGGCACGTCATGGTTGGCATACTCCTGGCTCCTGAGGCGTCCTGGTGTCACACGCTCCGGGGCATGGCTGCTCGCCCTGCATGTCTGAGCGCAGGGGCAGGACGGGCTCAGCCAGGCCCATGGCTGCTGGCAGACTGACCACGGGCTGGACGGCGTGCTCTGCTTCCAGCCTCCGTGTGGGGGTCAGGTACGCTGAAAACCCGGTGTGTCACTGCCTGCTGGCCGAGGTCACACCATCCTCCTTACCATCTGGACCTCCCAGTGTGGCCACGGGTGACATTGGAGCCACCAGACTGGCACGCAGTGGCTCAGGCCTGGGTTTGTGACAAGCGAGTTGCTGTCGCCCCACCTCTACCCATGCTGGGAGACAGTGGTCGGGGACATGGCCGCTGGGGGCAGGGCAGCTGGGAATGTTCTAGGCCGTTGACAGGGCCAGCTCCGGGGACAATGTTGGGTGGGGGCATTGACCCCGGTCTCAGGAAGGTGGCACGTGTGTTCCCAGGATTTGTCCTCACGGCAGGCGTGTTCCCTGTCAAGTTGACGGCCACTGTCCTGAGAGGTGGGAGACCACTAGAGCAGGGTCCTCCCGGGGTCGTGGTTGACCACACGGTCCTTGCAGATGTCACCTCCCCGTCTTGGGTGGGTGTCCCTGGGAGC
>NW_006204462.1:586357-586991 GCF_000334495.1 Tupaia belangeri chinensis | reverse complement strand
GCCCCCCCCCCCCCTGCCACTCAGGCTTCCGGTCAGGCCACCAGCTGGTGCTCAGGTGGCTTCACGTCTGAACCCGGCTCAGAGCAGGAGGAGCGGGAGGGTCTCAGAACCTGGGTAAGTGCCGTGGGTCTGCCATGTGCTTGTCGCCGGTTCAGAGCCTCTGTCTGCACGGAGCGCAGGGTGTGTGTCGCTGCGGTGCCCGGGCCTGCCCCGCAGAAGGGCCGACTGGTCTCTGCAGAAGAGTGGGGACTGGGAGGTGCAGCAGGGTCACGGCAGAGCTTGGCTGACAGACACTCTGCCTGTCCCCATGTTTCTTCAAGTAGAGAACGGGTCTGTAATCCCAACCCTAGGGGCTTTTTAAAAAAAATTTGGCTGTGCACTCACGTGAGAGAGACAGAGAGAGAGAGAGAGCGAGCACAAAGGGAAGTGAGACAGTGCCTTCCATGGGGTGTCACGCTCCTGTGGAGCTCTGAGCCGGAGCAGCAGGGATGGCTTGTGGGGCTCCCTGATTTCAGGGCGCGGGCTCCTCCTCACAGCTCAGCCCAGCACTGACTGGCTGCAAGAAGGCGACGCTGGGTGGGACCGCCTCCTTCCGCCTCCACTTTTTGCCCCGGTCCCCTCTGTTGGGCAGTTA
>NW_006204462.1:570805-585557 GCF_000334495.1 Tupaia belangeri chinensis | reverse complement strand
GGGCCGCCCCCCCCCCCCCTGCCACTCAGGCTTCCGGTCAGGCCACCAGCTGGTGCTCAGGTGGCTTCACGTCTGAACCCGGCTCAGAGCAGGAGGAGCGGGAGGGTCTCAGAACCTGGGTAAGTGCCGTGGGTCTGCCATGTGCTTGTCGCCGGTTCAGAGCCTCTGTCTGCACGGAGCGCAGGGTGTGTGTCGCTGCGGTGCCCGGGCCTGCCCCGCAGAAGGGCCGACTGGTCTCTGCAGAAGAGTGGGGACTGGGAGGTGCAGCAGGGTCACGGCAGAGCTTGGCTGACAGACACTCTGCCTGTCCCCATGTTTCTTCAAGTAGAGAACGGGTCTGTAATCCCAACCCTAGGGGCTTTTTAAAAAAAATTTGGCTGTGCACTCACGTGAGAGAGACAGAGAGAGAGAGAGAGCGAGCACAAAGGGAAGTGAGACAGTGCCTTCCATGGGGTGTCACGCTCCTGTGGAGCTCTGAGCCGGAGCAGCAGGGATGGCTTGTGGGGCTCCCTGATTTCAGGGCGCGGGCTCCTCCTCACAGCTCAGCCCAGCACTGACTGGCTGCAAGAAGGCGACGCTGGGGGGGACCGCCTCCTCCCGCCTCCACTTTTTGCCCCGGTCCCCTCTGTTGGTCAGTTACCGGCCATGTCTGAAAACACGGGGAAGGGGATGGATACCACCCTGATAAGCTCCTCAGAAGGCAGAGGCGCGGAGGGACCCACGCTGACTCTGTCACCTGCAAGTTCAGTGACATTTAGATCATGCCCATTTCTTGTGGAGTCTGGGCGAGACAGTAAACTCCCTCTGACGCGTGCGTTGGGAACGGTAGGCAGATTTGACCTGCCTTCTCGTTCTGGAAGGTGTGCTGCCCAGGGGCCTGGGGCAGGGCCGGGTTGTCAGAGGGGAAATGCCCCTGCAGGAGAGGGGCCATGATGAGGGGACACTCCAGCAGGGGCAGGGAGCAAATGAAAAGCAGTTGCACACTCCCTCCTCGGCCGCTGCAGGTGCAGGCGGACAGTGCGCCCCGTGGGCCCCGGCTGTCGGTCTGGAGCAGAGCATGCCTGCAACGGGGTGCATTCCAAGCCAGTGACCCCGAGGTGCGGGCATCTCGGGGGCTGGTCCTGGGGGCATGGGGCAGGGAGAGGCCAGGTACACACTCGGCCGTCTGAGGTGCCTGGAGGTGAGGCTGTTGTGGACAGCCACGTGTAGATCTGGGGAGGGTCACTGGGTGGGAACCGAGGGCCACTGTAGAGAGGAAAACCATGGACAGCCCGAGCTCCCTTTCCATTGGGTGGGTTGTTATGGACAGAGTTGTCTGATAATCCTTTTAAAAACTCTGCAAATACAGTTTCCATAATCCGGTGTAAGAGGAAAGGGGAGGCCACATCCCACTCCTGCAAGGACACGCACAGTTTCTGACAGGTGAGGCTCGTTTGCCGCGGAGGAGGCTGTTTCTGCGGCCGATGCCCAGTCGTGCCCTCTGGCAGATGACCCTGTTACAGTCCTGGTGTCCTGGAGCCTTGCCAGTGCTGGGAAAAGTCCGCCTTCCCTGTGTAGCTGTGCTTTGCCACTTAAATGTACTGAATGAGGTACGGAAAGCACGTCCCGGCATGCCGCCCTGTCGCTCCGCTCCTCCGCCCTGTCGTCCCGGCATGCCGCCCTGTCGCTCCGCGTCCCGGCTCCTGAGTGCCGAAGTGGGCTGTTACTGAGATCAGGCAGGAAGCCAGCCACTCCCGAGGACCGCGGGGCTGGAGGTGGAGCTGGGCGTGTGCCGTCAGCGGCTCACGGGGCCCAGGACGCATGCTGCAGCCTGTCGTGGTAGTAAGTCAACTTTGCCCGGGAAGTGAGGAGAGTGGGGGACGGCTGGGGGCAGGACGGGCCACAGGGCTGGAGCATGCCCCTGGGGGCGGGCGCTCCGACAGGGTCTCTGGGTTTACCAGCTCCGTCCAGAGTGCTAACCTCAGCTCAGCCGCTCGTGGGGGCTGAGAAGGGACAGTGGGCAACGTGTCGGGTTCGCTGTCGGTCGGGAGAAACGTCCTCGTGGCTCAGTGTGGGAACACAGAGGTGCGGAGAAGTGGATGGCCGTATCCCGGAGACGGCCGGTGTCCATGCTTCCAGCTCATCCTCGATTATCGTGTCGCCTAGTGTCGTGTAATTATCGGTCTTCCCAACATAAAAACGGGTCTTTGTGTGATCACAAAATGACTTCACGTTCGAGGCGGTGCAGTGACCGTGCGCTGTGGCAGAGCGGTGCTTTCTCGCTCTCCCTCTCCCCGTCAGTCCCTGGTGAGCACACGCGCTCTGAAAAAGAGCGACCAAGACGCAAGGAAGACGTGGCCCGTTGCTGGTGCGGGCTACCCTCCCTGTTGGAGTTAGAGACACTGTCGCTTTCTTTGTTACTTTTTGAAGACTACTGCGTTCACCCTGCACAATCAGAAAAAAGAAATGGTTTTAAGTCTCTGAGGGTATACATGAAGCACTGGAAACCTTTACATGGTACTTAACTGAAGCCATTAATAAAACCAGAATGTTCTTTAAACAGCAGCTCGGCTCTGCCGTGGTGCCGCCTGGCCTTGGTGTCACTGGCCGCTGTGAGCAGAGCACGGCAGGGCCCCGTCGAAGCCATCGAACTAGCTCCCTGGTTGGGAAGGGGGCTGGCAGGTTCTGGCAGGTTCTGTGCTATATCTGTATTTTCATTTGTGCTGTTTTTTTTTCCACGGGTTTTATGGTGAAAGCCAGGGCCCCAGGGAAGCGGGGGCTGTTCGTGTTCCCCACAACTTGGCAGGAGGCAGGACATCTGCAGCGACTCCACTTCTCACTGACTTTGACCCTGTCCTTCCGGCTCCCAGGCCCGGCTCCCAGCCAGGAGACGCAGAGAGCTCTATCTGTTGGTTTTCAAATGTCATTTCCCCTTGACTTTATTGATGGCAAAATCCTGCCTTTGCCTCTGAACTTGGAGAGTCCTCTAATCCTGGAGCCAGCAGGATTCAGGGAGAGGCCTTATCTGCGTCTGGGATCAGCGTCTGCGTCCAGGTGCAGGTGCCGGTCCGGCTGAGCTACCGCACCCCGGCCGTCCCTGCTCTGCTGCTGTCCAGAGCTGTCGGGCTCGGGCTCGGGCACACGGGAGGCCAGCTGAGGGCAGGACAAGCCCGCCTGCTGTCCCAGCGGCTCTCCTGGCCGTCCTCCTCTTCAGCTGCAGGGGTTCCGGTCTGGACCTGCAGCCCCGCCCTGTGTCCTCCTCTTCAGCTGCAGGGGTTCCGGTCTGGACCTGCAGCCCTGCCCTGCAAGGAGCCCCTTCGGCGCAGAGAAAAGCAGTGGGAATCCCCGCTGACCCTCAGACTGCGCCAACAGGCCCGACTGGCTGTATGTCCAGGTGGCTATGGGGAAGTGATAGGGAATTAATGGGGACAGCGACATTCCCACCCCTGGCTAGCGATAGGACACTGGCTGCCCCGCTCAGACACGAGTAAACATCGGCGTGTGTGACACCCAGCTATGCGAGCGAGAAACAAGAATCCCAAACACCACCGAGTGCAGCGGCGGTCCGTCACCATGAGGTTGCCCCACGAGCTCAGGGATCGACGGTCTGGGATGAGCGGACGGCGCCATCACTCAGTCTCAGCTCACACTTCTCGTGCACCCCTGCTCCGGACACTGGGCCACTCAAGAGTAAAGAGTCTCAAAATCAGAGTGTCTCTGGAGACGAGTGTCCCGCTCCTTGTCATGGACCCCGGGCCGCGTCTTACCATCATCATCAGGTGCGCTGGGCAGGCCGTGCAGCGAGTCAGGACTTGCCAGCATTTGTGATCGAAGCGCGTCTTCCTCTGTGCACACTCCCCCACCTCCTCCAGCATGTCCGACCCCCCCATGCCTCGCCTCCCCTCCCCGCAGGTGAGCGGGCCTCCAGCCATGGACTCTGCACCGCCCTCGGCAGCGGTCAGAACCACCAGGGTAAGAGCCTCCCGTTGCCCCGGGTCTCCCTCCTGGTCCTGAGCAGGCCCCAGGTAGGAGCAGCTGGCCGTGAGCACCCTTCCTGGAGTGGGGGTCCTCCAGGGACAGAGCCCGGATGGGATGCGGGTGACCTGAAGCAGGTGATGCAGCTGCAGCTCACCCAACTGGACCCTGGTCTGGGGAGCCGTGAAGTTCCTGCATCTGCACGAGGGTGTTTGTTCCTCCTGTTGCACACCGCCCCGGCACCTGAACTTCAGTGTGGACACGGCGTCTCAGACTCACAGCGGGCGCCAGGGAAGAACAGGGCCGGGCAGTGTCACAGCTGTGGAGCTGGCACAGGGGGATGTACTTGGTTTTTCTCCTTGCCTAGGCGTTTAGATTTAACTCTGCAATTCATGCATTTTCAGTGGGGGGAAATCTCTCTCAAGTGGTTGAAATAGACTTGTATAGGGAGATTGTCAAGAAAAACTTAGATAACATAGTGGCTTTTCAACAATATTGAATATGGGACCAGCAGTTAGCGTAATGGCTATGTCGTTGGACTCCCACGTAGTCCACCACAGCTCGAGTCCCAGACCCGGTGGCTTGAAACTCACACCGGGCGCATGTGCGTGCGTGCCCAAGATCCCGAGAGGAGAATGGAGGAGAAGGGATTGCGGCGTGGCCATCCCCCCTGGGGGGTGATTTCTTGCTTTCTGTCTCTCTGGCTAGTGCACATGCCCTCTAGCAAAAACGTCTCTTATAACAAACTCACTTCAAACATGTTGTCATTCACTTTATTTATATGGTAAGACTATCAAAATGATTAACTTAGACCACTTTTCATGACTTCATGATTTCCAAAGTGATCAATTTTATTCAGATTGTTGCTCTTGTGACATAGCATGAAGTCTCTTAGAAGGCAGAGTATTGGGTACTTTAAATTACCGTTAGATTTATCACCTCTGCCACAGTCTGGGCTGACGGCTCCAGAGCTCTGTCTCTGGTTACTTTAAGTGGAAGCACTCCCCTGCAACGCCGCTCCGGGACTCTGTCACCGCGTCGCCTGTTGCTGTTCGTGCTACGGGCAAACCACCAGGGACTGTAGACCGTAAACTGTGAAGTCAGGCACGAGGCTTTCATCCTCATGCCAGCTCCTACACCTGTCTCTGCCTCGATTCCTTGGGGATTCATGTACGTTAGTTTTCACACACCTCCGCTGCACTTTTGGGCAGCCCCCGGCCTCTCTCCCCTCTCTCTACTGACCACATCAGTCCTCTGATGGAGCAGGTGGGTCTGAGGTGTCTCCGCTGTGCCGGGTCTAGCCACGGCCGGCCAGCTCCAGAGGGCCCACGCGTGAATAGCCACGATCCAGCCTTCCCCCTGCGCGGCAGGGCGGTTGTGGAAGGGCACAGAGTTCACCGCTGGAAGCAGGTGCTCGCTGTCTCCTTCACAGGCCGCTCCAAGGTCACGCCGATAGGCCGTGAGGCCCACGGCGGTGCGGCAGGTGCTCATGCTCAGCTCAGTGGCCATCTGTGATCGTGGACTTGGAGACGCCTTAGCACTCAGCTCTTGTTCTTTTCAGGAACACATGAAATAGATAAGCTTTTTTTTTTTTTTTTTTGCTATTTGTTATTTAGGTTAAATGAGAGAATATAGTTGAATATTCTTTGCAGATTCCTTGGAAAATAGTAAAAGTTCAATATTTAATATGTTTATATTATTTTTCATTTTTATTTACCTAAGATATATATTTTTTTGACTTTTTTTTTTTTTTTTTGAGAGGTGTTTCCTATAGGGCACGTGTGCTCACCAGACAGAGAGAGACAGAGAGACAGAAAGCAAGAAATCACCCCCCAGGGGGGATGGTCACGCCGCAATCCCTTCTCCTCCATTCTCCTCTCAGGATCTTGGGCATGCACGCACACGTGCCCGGCGTGAGTTTTAAGCTACCAGGTCTAGGACGCGAACCGCAGTCAACTACATGGGAGTCCAGCGACATAGCCATTACGCTAACTGCTAGTCCCCCTAAGATATATATTTTTTAAGTTCAAAAGAATGTTCGACACAGTGTGCACCGTGGCCTTTGCAGTCTGTAGAGATGTTCGTGATAAGCTCTTAGGTGGGTGGTCCTCGTGCCAAGCTCGTTCTGAAGCCGGAGGCCTGTTTCTGCTGCTGCCGGCACATCTCACAGGCAGTGGGGTGTCCGGGCAACAGGAAGGCGGGCCGGAGTGCTCCCGTTCTTCCAGGGCCTTGCTGTCCGGAGAGACAGCGGGCCAGGGGGTGCTCCGATTGGACCAGCCTGACAGCGTGGCCTGGAAGCTTGTTCTCGCCGTCTGCCCCTGAGCGTCTGTTCTGGAGGGGCAGGCAGCCGGCGACAGTTCTTTTGGGCATTTCATTTCTTGTATCATCTCCAGCCACAGAAGATGAAGAGAGAAGGCAGGACTTGCCATCCTAGAGTCTCTTCTCCATCTTCCTTCAACTTAGCAGTAGGATATCAGATCCCAAAGAAGTCTACTTCCAGGACAAGATTCTGTATTTTGAAAATGTGCGTGTACTTGTGTATATTATGGTAGTGACAGTTTATAGGAGTATTTATAGGAAAGTCTGTTCCAAGTGGATTTTAAGAAGGCAGCTTTAAAGTTTGGCACATCACAGAAGCATATGCCGTGTGTCTCAGACGGCACAGGGTGAGCCGGGGCTGCCCGAGTCGGCCAGGGTCCACAGTGCCGCCGGACAGCACCGCTGCCGTGGACCAGGACTCTGCCTTCCAGTCGGGGTTGGGAGGAGGTGTGCGGTGCCTGCACCCTCGACAGCTCAGTAGGAGGGAAACAGGACGTGCCTGTGGAACACGAAGCAGGCAGTGTCTTCGTGCTCCGAGCCGTGGGGCAGGGGAGGCAAACCGCTAGCTGTGGTCCAGGACGAGTCCCGGTGGGGCCGTGTACTCTGCAGGTGTATGAAAGCCAGGTGCAGACCCCGCTCTGCTCTCGTCTCACCGCCCCGAGAGAATGGGGATACCATCGGCCGTCAATGCACGGGCCTGCTGATTTTCACTCGCGTCAGGTGGGCCTTTGTTAAAGCTAGCCTAATAGTAATACTTCAGGTATCAAATATTTGGGGTACCTCGTTGAGGAGACTTTGAAAGTCAGCAGCAGAAAGGAATTCTGCTTGTGGCATTTGTTTTATGTCACCGAGTGCAGCTGAAAAGAATCGAGGCATTCGCGTGGTCAGCAGCACTCTCAGACGGCGATTCTCGCACGACCACGCCTGATCGAAGACTGCGTTTTCCATTTTCAGAAACACGACGTATGCATGTTCTAAATTAATGATAAACACTGTCCTAGGCGCCCGTGTTTTCATTGCGAAGGCCTCTGTTGACAGTTGGTAGACAGACGTAACGGCCACGAGTGTGTGGGGTGGTCCCAGCCCAGGGCGCAGGGCACTGCCTGGCATCGCCCAGCCGCTGAGGAAGCCCTCGGCCGGGCGCTCACGGTCACGGCAACGCCTCCGCCCGTCGCCCGCGTGCCCCTTGTCTTTGAGACTGCTCCGTTTCCGTCGTTTTCAACGGCCACTCGGTGTTTTCCGGAGTGCGAGCCGGAGTGCTGTCCATGTCCTGAGTGGTTCCAGCAGCAGTCCTAGAGCGTGTCCACCGGGACGCTGGCCTGGGGCGGCAGGGCTGCCCGAGAGCGCCCCCTGCCGCCCTCCGGACACACCTGCGGCACGGGCGGGAGGGTGTGTGCGGACCCAGGCGGGTGGTTGCGTGTTGACGGTCGCCGCGCCTGCCTGGGAGGTGGCGATGGTGCCCGGGAGGTCACCGCAGAGGCCTGGAACCCACCGCATGGCAGGGAGCCGGGGAGGCGCCTGTGTGGGCTGCACGGAGGGTGACAGCTGTTCCTGGAACAGGTACAGGAATAAGCTGGCTCCCGTTTCCGGCATTCTCTTCGTTTCAGAAACCTTTTCCCGTATTAAAGGTAGTTATCTTCAGGACCAGCAGTTGGCATAATGGCTACGTTGCTGGACTCCCATGTAGTTGGCGGCAGTTCGAGTCCCAGACCTGGTGGCTTTAACTCAGGCCGGCTGTGTGCATGCATGCCTAAGGTCCCGAGAGCAGAATAGAGGAGAAGGGATTGCACATGGCCATCCCCCCTTGGGGGTGACTTCTCGCTTTCTGTCTCTCTGTCTCTCTCTGTTTTTCTGGTGAGTGCATGTACCCTATAGCAAAAACCTCTCAAAAAAAATATCTTCTATTGCTAATTTGTGAATAGTTTCTTTTTTTAATCATGAATATTAAATTTTATCAACTCTTTCTACATATATTGATGTATTAAAGTAATTGTATATTTTTTCTTTTATTTTGCTATTGAGGTAAATTACAGTGATAGAGTGTCAAATATTAATCCACTGTATTTCTGGAAAAACGTGTGTGTGTGTGTGTGTGTGTGTGTGTGTGTGTGTGTGTGTGTGCTCGTGCGCCCACATGGTCCCTGGGATGGTGTTAACGAGGTTGTCCTGACTTCTTTCTCACGGTGGCGCTGGGACACCAGGGTTGTAATGCCTCATCGGTGCATCAGTGGGCGGCCCCTTGTTTCCGGCCCTTCTCGTCCAGGTCTCTGTCCTCCCTAACTGGAGCATTTGGGAGCCCTCACCAGGGAAGCCGTCTTGGCCTGAGTGTGCATTCTAGGACTATTTAAAATTCCTCTTTCTACTTATTTAAAAGGTCTAGAAATCTTCAGATTTTACATTCTTTGCAGGTTGGTTTTAAGTGGTCTTTTTTCAAGAAATTTGTTTATACACTCTCCCTGCATCGTCACATTTATGGACAAGTTGTTTCTCTCGTTACCCTCGACGTCTGTAGGCCGCCCGTCAACGCGCCGTTGGTTTCGTAGACACTGATCGGTTGTTTAGTTTCTAAGAGGTCCTGAGCTCTCCACACAGTTCTAGCGAGCTTGTCGGAGGTTTTAAATGACATCAGCGTCTCCCGGGCAAGGCTGCCTTTGCTGACCCTCTGCTGCATGGGCATTTTCCGGCCCATCCATCTGTGCTCTTGACCTTTTCCTTTCTACTTGTCTTGGGTTTGATTTGGAAGCTTAGGTTGTTGATATTCCACTTTCTTCCTTCGCAGGATGGGCGTGCAGGGCTAACATTTTACTCAAGTCAGAGTTTTAGCTATGTTCCGTACATTTCGATGTGGAGATTTTCCTGTCATTCAATACAAAGTATTTCCTAAATTTCATCACGATGTTTTTCTTTTACCTATAGGCTATTTTGAAAACATGCAGCTTAATTTCAAACATTTGGGGCTCACAAAATTATTTCTGTACTTGAGTTCTAGCTTAATTTCGTAGAGGTCAGAGCATGTAGACTATGATTTTGGTGTTTCAAGACGTAAGACCTGTTTACTGCTTATGATGTGGTTAGATTTTGGTAAACATTCCACTTTCACTCCTAAGCAGGGTATATTCTGCTTATTTTAATGCAGTACCTGAGAAGTTGCAGTGACAGCACTTTTATGAGATATAGCAGTCAAGTCCCATATGTTTCTGACATGGTAGAGGGGAGTTAAAAAATTCACCTTTGATTATGGATTTATCTAATTTTATAAAACTCAAAGCTATGCTGTTAGTTTTGTAAATATTAAGGATGTTTATGTCCTCCTGGTGGGGGTGAGGCTACTGTCGTTACTTTTTCTTACTTACCTAGGGATGTTGTAAAGCCCAATTTGCTATTAGCATAGCAGTTATTTATCTTTCAACCTAAATCGTGCAATCCATCTAACTGTGATGTAGTTACTGGTATGAGGCATTATTTACCCTGCTTGGGGTTGGTGGAGCTTCTTAGTTTGAGCTGATGTTCTCATCAGGTTTAGAAACATCTGCGCTGTGTGTTGTCATAGACTTCTGCACCACCCTCCTTCCTCCTGTCCTCTGGAGATGTGGTCGGACGTGCTACCCCTCACACCGCGTCTTCCTCCTCCTTCCTGCAGTCTCCATGTTTTCCTGCCCTGCGTCTATCCAGATGTTTTCTCCTTCATTAGTCTTCTTTGTCAGTTCCAGTCTTCGAGTCACCGAAGCCTCGATGTCAGCTCTTTAGTACTCATTCTTGGTCTCAGTCCCCTGGCGAAGGTCTCCATCTTGCCACCTGCTTTATTAACACAGCAGTGAGAGCTATCTACTTTGAACCCGTATGCGACTGCTGGTCCGTTCATGCTGTCTCCTTCCAGTTCTCAGTCATTTGGTCACGCGTGTTCATATGCTTGGTGTTTTAGGTCTGGTTACTAGACATTGTGCATGGAAAAGTGTGGGAACTCTGAGCACTGACACAGCATCTTCTCATCAGGAGGAGCTGAGACCCGCCCGGGCCGATTAAGAAACGGAAGTGATTCGAGGTCACGTTTCAGTCTGTGAGTTAGTCCTTTTTAGAGTCCCCCTTTTTCCTAGGGTGTGAGCCTTCAGAGTTTGCGGCTGAGTACCTGGCCTTTCTCCTGAAGGTATGACTGCGGTTCCTGCCCTGGGCCCAGCCGCTGCGCTCTGCCCGGGCCAGCCCCTCCTTACGGCCGTGCGTCCCCTTCTGTCTGGGGCTCGCTCCTTCCAGCTGTCGCCCCCTACTTATTCTCCGGCACTCACGAACCACGCTCCCTCTGCGTGCAGAGCTGTCGTACTCGTGTGAGACAAAGCTACTCTGTTGGTGCTGAAGAACACCGAGCCCCAGGGTGACGTGATCCGATCTGCATTCTAGAAAGATTTCCCTGGACATCAGTACCCTCATCTATGCACTGGAAGATTTTGATAGAAGTGTTCTCCAAGGCCCTCTTCGGCGCTCGTACCCTGCACGTCGAGAGTAGTAATAGTAAGCCGCGTGGCCCCATCAAGCTGTAAAACCCCAGGGCCTCGGTATTAACACCTCCAAGTCGGAAGACAGCGCTCTGCTCTCCGGGAGGGGCAGGAAGGGCCTCCGGGACTGCCCTCGCCTCCGCACCATGCTCTGGCCGTGCTCACGCCTCTCCTTGCTACGGCGTGGAGTCTGGGCGCCTGGCTGGTCTCCAGGGGCTGACGACTCCCCCACTGTCCCTGTGTGGTGCCCACCCACGGCCTCTTTGTTTTCGTTTTTATTGCCAGGGAGCATGTGTACCTGCTAGAGAGACAGAGAGCGAGCGAGTGAGAGCTCCTCCGGGAGAACCCCCGCCCCCGTCAGGGTTTGGGGGATGCAGGCCCAGCCTGGCATGCTTCTCAAGCCACTGGGCCTGGACTTGAACTGTCGTCAGCCACGTGGCTCCAGTTCCCGGTGCACAGTGCTTCACAGCCGTGCCCAGGGGGCCCTGCACCCCTCTTCCATAGCACTTCCTGTCCCAACTCTGAGTTCTCCCCACCTGACTTTTCCCAACTCACAATGAAGAATACCCATTCTCTCAGTGTGAGAGATCTCTCAGTTCTTAAACAAGTTCGGTTTTCACAACAAAAGCTCCCATTTGTCTTTCGTGGTTTGACCATTTCTTGCTGGGCCCAGAGGTGTGGTGCTGGCCAGAAGACGTCATGGTGTGACGCTGGAGCCTGGGGGAGGCCCGGTGCAGCTTCCAGGCCCACCTGGACATGCCGCGGCCCGGTGAGCACGGCTGGCTGGGAGGTTCCTGTGCGGGGAGACCCTGCCGAGGGGCCCTACCTTGCTCGCTTGTGCAAAAAACCCAACACAATAAGCTAAAAAAGCTCACTTAAATTGTTTGTTCTCTGTCACTATAATCCCTTGGTAAGTGTTTTAATGGTGTAACACAATAGGTCATGCATGGCAGACATGCATCACACTTACACGCAGACGGCAGTTGGCTGACACTTATTTTTGAACATATGTGAATTTACAGCACTTTTCTTAATGTTGTCTGCATCGGATATTACGATACAAACTGAATGTTAGGCATATGCTGTATGTCTGCGGTACATGTATGTAATATGCAACACGTATGTGTTACGTTTTGCCGAGGTGCCTGTTCCCTTACAATGGGTATGTATTTACGGTTCCCCTACTGGTGGATTTATTTTGTATCATAAATCATGTTCTACGTGGATGATACGGTTAGAGAAAATTGCCGTGGATTGCCGATAGGGCGTTGCCCTCCCGTTACCCCACGGCTGTCTGTGATCACAGGCCGGCATTCTCCCTGTCGGGGCCTCGTCTCCTCTCCCCTGTTTCTGAGCTGAGTAGGTCTGCGTTCCCTCCCCCACTCCCGCTCCCACCCCTGCACTGCTGTCAAAGGGCTTGTCCGGGCCCGCGGGATGGCCCTCTGCCACAGCCACCCTCCTTTCCCGACGACACGTGTATCCTCGTTTCTGGGACCCCTTGCAGCCTCCCTCCAGGACCGGCCCCGCCGTTCTCTGTCACCCTGGCTTCGACGTTCTGTGGCTGCCTGAGCCGGCTGTGGTCCAGGTCGGCGGGGCTGATGTGGACATGAGCACGTCACTGCATGGGCTCAGGTGGGCTTCCGTATGCAGTGCCCTCCACAGACGGTAAGTTCATTTTAAAACCATCAAAACCGCCATGGCTGATGCCTTCGGGTTGGCCCCACACGGCCGCGCCCCTGCTCCCGCGCTCTGCTCATGCTGTGTCTGCTCCTGCTCAGGGCCCCACCGTCTCCTCTGCCCCTTATTTCCTAAGGACAGTCAGAGCACACGTCTGCCCGGTGCCGGGCCTGGGCTGGCCAGCAGTCCTGGGGGCTTCCTGGCAGAGACAACTGGTTCCAGCTCGACCTTCCTCACTGACAGCAAACCCCGGTTTCAGAGGCTGGCAAAGAGAGGGATGTCTCTGTCTGGGAGGTTTAGACGTCTGCCGGCCAGGGTGGCCTCGCCATACGGCATAGACAAGCAGAGAGGGATGTCTCCGTCTGGGAGGTTTAGACGTCTGCCGGCCAGGGTGGCCTCGCCGTACGGCACAGCCAACAGCTTTCCCTGGCCCGTCCCCGGATGGAGAAGGCAGCTGAGGGCATTGTCTCGGGAGAACCGTGGTCAAAGGAGGTTATGAGATGGCCCGTGGCCTGGCGACTGAGGGACGGTTCCCACGTGGCTGGCTCGAGGTGGCTTGAAAGCATAGCAGGCACACGCGTGTGCACCCGAAACCCCAGCAGGGTAAGGAGATGGGGAGGGGACTGTGGCGTGACCACACCCACCGGGATGCTTCCTCCCTCTCCCTCTCCCTCTTGCTCCCTGTCTCTGGCAAGTACAGGCACCCCCCGACGAATTCTTTGAAAAGAGATTATAAGCCATTCATGTAAGTCATTTGCTGTCTGTGTCCGGGGACACAGATGAAAGCAGTACTCTCCATGTGTAAGTGAGGGATCTCACAGTGTCATAATAATCTCTTACCGAGGGAACTTGTTCACCTTGCTGGGAAGCGTGGCCAAGATTGGCCAGAGAGTCACTCTCCAGATCTCTTTAAAAAGAGAAATTCTTGGGGAACCAGCAGTTAGCGTAATGGCTATGTCGTTGGACTCCCATGTAGTCGACCGCAGTTCGTGTCCCGGACCCGGTGGCTTAAAACTCATGCCGGGCGCGTGTGCGTGTGTGCCCAAGATCCCGAGAGGAGAATGGAGGAGAAGGGATTGCGGCATGACCATCCCCTCTGGGGGGTGATTTCTCGCTTTCTGTCTCTCTGTCTCTCTCTGTCTGTCTGGCGAGCGCACGTGCCCTATAGTGAAAACCTCTCAAAAAAAAAAGAGAAATTCTTTTAAAACTTTTTCACTGGAGAGACACTGTATGCCCCCACTTAATATATACCAAATGTCCACACTCTGTAACTGAAGCTGACGGGTAAAGGATGTACAAACAGAGAGATGGGTGTGAGTGCCGGATGTGGGGTGTGGAGAGGGGCCCGGGGAAGGACATTTGGAGGAGGGGTACGAGACAGCATTGTTGAGACAGGAAGGTAATGTTGTTATATTTTGATCAACTGGACCGGGGAGAAATGTTCACATATTGAAATGTGATTGAATGTATTAAAAAATGTAAATGAAAATGAAAATAAGTTAAAAAAAAAAATATAAAACGTTTTCACTGGGGGCCGGCAGGTGGTACAGTGGTTAGGGGCACAGGACTCCCACATGGCTGACCGAGGTTGGCTTCCAGAATGGGAGGCTTGCTTTCTCACTTTCATTCTCTCTCACTCTGTCCCTCTCTGGTCAAATTAAATAAAGTTAAAATAATTTAAAACATTTATTTCTTTCACTGACAAAAAGGTACAGATTTCCTGTGTAGGACATGATGCTTCACGCATAAATACACGCACATGAGAAGTGAGTAGTTCTGCTTTAGCAACTGGGCGTGACCAACCTAGTTACCATTTTTGTGCTGAAAACACTTTATATTTACTTGCTTAGAGTGTTCGAGACTTGCCGGGGTCCAGCCTCGGCGTGGGTGGGTTATCTCGACGAAGGCGGCGAAGGTGAACAGAAGACAGAGGCCTCGATGCCTTTCATGCACGTCCTATGCCGGACACCCCTCAGAGATCGCTCTCTGAGGAGTGACAACTGCTAGGAATCATCGTGCCTTTTTATTGAGAATGTGTTACATACAGGTAAATGGGAGAGGGGCTAGTGTTTCAATTATCAGCCCATAAAGTCTTTTAACAATAAAGAACATAGATTCTATTCAGGGGTGGATTAAAGGTGGGTCTAGTGCAATTCCTCAATTGTAGGTGGGTCTCCATGGAATGCAGTTTCGGGAAAGCGGTTTTGGAAAGCAGAGATGATTATCAGCTGATGTGGCGTAGCAGCCATCTTGTGATTACTGGGAATGGTGCTGAGAAAAGAAAATCTCAAGAATAGATATTAGTTTTTATGGAT
>NW_006204462.1:537087-570632 GCF_000334495.1 Tupaia belangeri chinensis | reverse complement strand
ACTCAGGATGTATAGGAGAGCTATGCAATTCTTTCATAGTAGTAAATTGGGGAGTCAGAGGGGGGTCGCTTCCCAGTGAGGCTGCCTCAATTCTCTGGAGCAAATAGCAGGCAGCCTTGCTGACATGCTAACTGACCCAAGCTTTGTTCCAAGGTCGGGGGGTTCACAACAGTGTCCTTGCCAACGTGTTGATCCAACCGGAAGCGGAGCTCAAAGGTCGCGGGGCTCAGACAGATCCTGGGGCCTCACCGGGTCGGACTCCTCCAGAGACTACAACTTCTCTCCACACGTGTGGAGTACACTTCCTGAACCGATTTCTCATGCCTGCTCCCCAGCCCCAGTCCTCACCCCCCGCCCTGACCACGTGCCTCCCACACTCCTGCAAGGTCTCCATTCTGGATCGGCACAGAATGGAGTGCGTGCCTCTGCGTCTGTGCCCGGCTTCTTTCCCTCAGCGTCCTGCCCTGCAGGTTCGCCGGTGCGACCACAGATGCCAGGGCCGCCCTGTTCACAGGGACCGGTGTGCCGCCGTGCTCACGCACCCATGCTCACGCACCCATGCTCGCGCACCCACCACAGATGCCAGGGCCGCCCTGTTCACAGGGACCGGTGTGCCGCCGTGCTCACGCACCCGTGCTCACGCACCCATGCTCGCGCACCCATGTTCGCGCACCCGTGCTCGCGCACCCGTGCTCACGCACCCATGCTCACGCACCCATGTTCGCGCACCCATGCTCGCGCACCCGTGCTCGCGCACCCGTGCTCACGCACCCGTGCTCACGCACCCATGCTCACGCACTGGGCGCTCAGGCCACACCGTACCTTGCCGTTGTGGCGCGTGCTGGAGCATGCACGGGAGCGCAGAGGTATCTGAGCCCTCGCTCCAGGTCGCAGGGCTGCCGGTCAGAGACTAAAGTTTCTGAGGAACTGCCACGCCGTCTCCCACAGTGGCTGTTGTGTTGGGCAGTCTGAAAAGTCATGATGATTGTTGCATAGAGAAACGTGTCATGGCTTTTCCGACAACCCAGTCGTGTACACGCTCCCGAGAGTGTGCACACGTTGCCTTCTCTCCACGTCCCCGCCAACACTGTCCCTCCTGTCTTCCCTGGAGAAATGCCTGCTCGGGCCTTTCGCCCATGTGTACTCCAGGGTACTTGTCTCCGCTGTGACTTGTCTAAGTCCCTGTGTATCTTGGACCTTGCCCCCGATCGGAGGCCTGGTGGGCAGTTCCCTCCCAGAGGAGAGAGGGCCCCTCCGGGCACTGGGAGGGAGCCAGGGCTCCCCCGAGGGTCCGGCATCTGGTCTCCAGGAACAGGCCCTTTTCCCGGTCAACACGGAAAGAATTGGAAAGTGGCAGAGGGTCTTCCCTTGAGACGAGAGGCAGCCTTCCTCTGTTGATGATCCGAATTTAACACTGGATCACTCGGGGCAGATTCCTCTGAAAAATATTTGCTCAGCTTTGATGCTGACAAGCCCCCTGGGCCTGAAGAAGCCCCGAGAGGTGGTTACCCAGGGCTCTGCGGGCGTGGGGTCACACGCGGCTGTCCTGACTGCTCCCCCGCGCACCGCGTGCTGAGCCAGGAGAGCGTGAGACGCTCAGTGGACCTTGCGGGTGTCCTCCTCCAGCCCTGCTCCTTGTGCGGGCGTCCAGGTCCTGCCGGAGCCCAAGCCTCTTTTCTTGTCGTCGTCTTTAATTGAGCTCCTGGCTAATTTCTAATAAGATGTCATGGATTTAATCAGTTTTAGTTTAAGCTGCAGCTTGAGAAAAATGTATCTTCTTTTTATTACCATTAGAAAAAAATCTTAAAAATGATTTTCGACTACATAAAATGCTGCTTAGTAGCAGATATTTATAACTGGTGTATTCTAAATATCTGTGAAGTAGAAAATTCAATATTGCTTTCTTCTAAAAGAAATTGGGACAACTATTACACGTCAACTAGAAATTATTCTACAAATTAAAAGAGGAAATTGGCCATAGAATGTCGAGCGAGAGCGAGACTCGATGCGTTCCCTGGAGTCTGCAGGCCTTTCCCAAGGAAGGACCGTTACGATGTGCAGCCCACGGTCCTCCATGGGGCGTCCTGAAACGGGGTGTCATAGCGGGCCCTCCCCACCTCCGCTATCTGTGCAGCCTGTAATTGGCTCCGAGACCTCGACGCTGGGCAGATGGAGGCGGGTGGGACCCAGAGCCAGACGGGTCGGACCCAGACAGGTAGGACGGGGCGAGGTGGCCCCCAACCCCACCCTGAGGACGCCCCCCAGGATGTAGGAAGGGCCGGCCTTCCCTTAGGGCTACAGACTGCTGAGGGCCGCCATCACCTGTGTACCCCCGAGGTCAGCACACCGCAGGGCAGATGCAAGGGCGCCCGTGGTGGCAGTAACAGGACCTGTGAGAGACAGAAAGGCGTGAGGTCAGTGGTCTCTGCAGGGAGCTAGCACACACACGTGAACGCATCGCCCTCCCTCCGCACCCGGCAAGGTCTGGCAGCAGCTGTTCTGGGTCGCCCCATGGCACGGGGTCAAGTGACGAGGGCCCCATTCACGCTTGTTCCCGGGAGGTGCAGCAGTGGTCGGCAAAGCTGCTGCAAGAGTAGATGTGGCTGTCCCCTGGTCTCTGCAGTCACGTCGCAGCGGGTTGAGGCCGGATGACACAGAGCAGTGATTCTCATTGAGGGACCGCGAAGGCTTGGGACCATCGAGCTGCGTGTCCGTGGGTACATGGTGGGAGCAAGGGAGGGGCAGGTGCAGAGTTCTGGTGGGGGGACTCCCACGAGGGACGTGGTCGGCCTCCCTCTCTGAGGCGGGTGGCCGTTTGGCTAACTGCTTAAGGCAGGTCCAAGTCCATCCCCATCTGGGGCCTATAAAAACACACCTGGGCCACTTCGCATATGGGTTCAAGAGCCTGTGTGCTAGCAAGTCGCGTAGCCCAGAAACCGAGGTCCGAGTGTGGACCCAGCCAGGCGCTGGGAAGAGTGTGTTGGGCCTGCCTCACTGCGGGGCCAGTGGGCAGCTCCTGAGACGGCCCTGGGGCAGCCGGTACCGAGTCGGGAATGCTGACGTCCTGGCCCGCTCCTGCAGTGATGTGCCCACTACAGACACACCCTCGGGGTCGCCAGGGCGCTCCCGCCACGTTCACAGTGAATGCGAGAGTGGGATGTGCCAGCTCTGCCCCGGTACTGAGCCAGCTTTAGATTCGGCTGGTGTCGATAGCTGTCCTGTGCCTCCTCCCCACATAGACACACACATGCACACACACACACACACACACACACACACACACACACACACGTGAACCTCTGCGGGAAATAGACTAAACTCCTTGAAGGGAGCAAGCTGTTCCTGGGCTACCGTATGTGAGTGAGTGATGGAAACGCAGGAGCTGGCCCCATCTGCAGGGAAGGGTCTGTCGGGACCCGCCGAGCCCCTTTCTGCCAGGTGATCTGGCTGACGGGGTGACCCCAGACATGCTGCTCGGTGGCACGCAGGCCAGCCCAGGTCTGGTGGACGCAGCTGCCCAGGTCTGCGGAGTGGGTGACAAGCAGCAGTTCAGCAGTGACCCGCAGGGAGGCGGCACCGACAGGGCCCAGGAGCTCCGGCTGGAGCAGTGCAGGGCCGCTCGCTGCTCTGCTGTCACGAAGGGAGCAGGGTCCGAGCCCACCGCCAGGACCAGCGCCTTTCATCGAGAAAGCTCCTGGGTGGCCTCGGGCGGGACATGTTTAGTTATCAAACATGTCAGCTCACGCCAGAGAGAGGCCACGTGTGTCGGAGTGACAGCCAGACAAGGGTCAGGCTGAGAGGTGACTGGGAGGGCTCTGCACATCTCGGGAGAGTAGTTCTGGCCGGTCGGCCGCGCGAGCAGCACGGGGCAGGGTGGTGGGGGCTCTCCCCGGCCACCCACAGGAGCTGTCCTTCAAGCGCCGAGACGAGCTCCAGCCTCTCTGTTGTCCGGGACAGCGCGGTCGCGCTCGGAGCCCTCACCTGGTCTTCCCCGTTAATGTCGCCGCAGGTCACTTTGTTATTAAAAATTAATGAATGCAAACCTGCTGTTGGTGCAGGAAGTTACCAAGCCGTGTGACGTGACCTCCGAGGTGTGACACTGTGTCCTGTGCTTTGGCCCAGTTCTACCGGAGGTGGCGCTTTGGCCTTTCAGTGGACACAGACATCCCAGGGCTTCCTCTGTGCCCGCACTGCATACTCCCAGTAGGGCCTAGGGGACTGCAGGGCGCGGGGACCCGATGGGGTTCCTCTGTGCCCTGGCGAGAGCCCGTCAGGTCTGGGAGTCCTGGGAGGCAGGCACCTGCGTCGTGGACGAGGGCGCGCTCATGTCCGCTGGTGCTCTGAATGACCGGGGCTGACGGGTGCGACAGCGCGAGCAGTGGGAGTCCGCTGAGGGGTGGGTGTGGCCTGCAGTACAGGAGCCCTCCGCTCCCTGGGTGCACGCATGCCTGTGTGAGTGCAGGGCTTCGGAGCACTGTGGGTGACATCGGAGGTCCGGCCGAGGGTCGGGAGTTCTCTTGTACTCTCCGGTCACCTGGCCGATGTAGGCGACACTACACGTGGTCCCCGCTGCCACAGCGCAGGCAGTAGAGACTGTGCAATGCTGCAGCCTGGCAGGAAGGCTCCGGACTCACACCCGGCGCTCCTGGGGCCTGGCTGGCTGCAGAGCAGGGGTGGGTGCTGGCCTCAAGACCCCATTGCTGTCGCCTGTCTCTGGAGATAAAAACACTTAAAAAATACAACCCTGACGCGTGTCATTGGGAAATTAAGCCGAAAAGGCAACGAGAAGCGCTGGCGTGCCGAATCGGCATGCCGCTGTGGTGTACCCAGCACGGGGCCTGGGGCCCAGCCGGCCGGGCCTCTGTCCAGTAGCCGCTGTCTCGGGGAGCCCGCGCCAGGCGTTACTGCTTCAGAGCAACCGTTACTAAGCAGACTGGCTTCTGAAGGAAGCCTCCACTTCCATTTCCCAGCCAGCTGCAAGGTGGCTATCGCTCCTCCAGAGAGATTAAGATGTGACATGGTGGTTAAGGGCTCTGCACTCACACATCTCAGCCTGTGGTTCGAGTCCCAGACCTGGCGACTTGCTCTGTCTCTCTCTCTCTCTCTCTCTCTCTCTCACACACACACACACACTGTCCTTCTTCTCTGGTCAAAATGAAAAAAGAGTAAGTAAAATAAATAAATAAAGTTAAATAAAATGATTCTTTTAAAAAAGATATAATCCATGATAGCTTTGAGGTGATCATTTAAAATATTTTTTATGTATTGATAATAGAGTGCGTGCATCCTTGACAGAGGGGAAGGGGGAGGGAGAAGCACTTCCAGGGTGCAGGGTCCCCCGTGATCTTCCTTCCCGAGCCCTCCCAGCCCTGGGCCTTGAGCATGCACGCAGGGGCCTGGCAGGTGCCGGATTCGAGCTGCCGCCATCACGTGGCTCCAGCCCGTCACACCGCCCCTGGGCCCGAACATCTCTCTGCAGAACCTCGGACTCAGGGTCAGGTCTGCCGTTCTGTGCGGTACACCTCCTGTCTATTCCACGTGCTAATTGCAAGAGCTGCGCTTCACCCAGGTCGGCCCCATTCTAAATTAGGTCCGGTCCCTGGAATCGAGGCCCCAGGTCTCTCCTGCTTTGGGGACTCGAGTGGGCTCTGTCTCTACCACGTGCTCACTGTGCGTGCCCACTCCACATGTGATTCCAGATATCCCGCTGCCCCTGAGACCGCGGTCAGGCAGGCACTTCTCAGATGACAAGCGCAGGAGACCCTCGAGCAGCTGTGGCGACGTGTGGGTCTCCTCGCCTGCCCCTCAGCGGCCGCCGCAGCCTCCCAGTGGGTGCTCTCTCCCTCTCTCCAAACACGCGCCTACTCCGCATCTACCTCGAGCCGTGCAGGCGGGACGCCCAGACAGGGCCCCGAAGGTGGAGTTTTCTCTGGGGACACGATAGAGGTGCCTTCCGTGGCACTGCGGGCTAACAGCGGTTCCGTGAGCAGCTAAGGCAGGCGGACCCCTTTCACACTAACAGACTTCACAGCTCTGAGTACATACGGACGGTGCCAGGACCTGTTCACGAGGGGACTGTGACTACCGAGGTGTCTGGCACATCGACCCCCGACCCCAGAGTCATCCCCAGAGACGGGCAGCACGGGGCCCCCAGTTAACGCCAGGACACCGAGTTACGCGCTGTGTCTGTCGGCATGAGGTCTGGCTGGCTGGCAGGTCCGTTTTCCGCCTGGAGATGGGGACGTGGATGCTGAGGTTTCTGGAAGTTTCTGGAAGTTTCTGGAGACATGGGTTGAGAGCCGCGGGAAGGGGCCGCCCTCACACTGTCTTCCAGCCGAGGTCCTCTCTCAGGCCTTGCCAAGGAGGCGACACTCCTGTGGCCTCCGTGGCCAAAGAGGGCCGGTGTTTGCTTTCTGCCTTTCCTTTCTCCCCCACAGCGGGCTGGACTTTGGTCTCCTGGAGGACCACCTCCTCCCCTCCTGTCCCCACCTCTTCCCGGCAGTTTCCGGCCCTGCGGTCACCCATACTTCTTTACCGTCACAGCGGGGTGTGCACGCTCCGACCCGGTCTGCACGCCGGGGCCTCCTCTCACAGTCCCTTACCCACGACCTCGATTTCAGGTCTCGCAGGTCAGCCGCCCGTGACCCTCGGCCCTGACACCCCTCCAGTTCTTCCTGCCTTTCCTCCAAAAGTGACACGATTGTGGGACCCAGGGGGAAATGGAGTGTTTTCTGCCCTAATGTTTAAGTGAAATATTTTGAATTCTTGCATTAAAATATATTTCTAAAAATATCCCGAAGAAGTTAAAAAGTAGATTCTCTTTTGGAGAGAGCCAAGGGATTGTGAAGAGCTGAGGGGAACAGGGTGCTTTCAGCGTAACGAGGAGCCTCATGCCCTGGGAGTGCCGAGGAGCAGTCCGGAGGACCAGGTGCCCCCACCCTGTTTCTGGGCACACCCCTGCAGGGATAGCACCTCCTCAGAGTGAGTGGCCTGGCCAGGGTAACCACACCGTGTGCCGCGGCCAGATGTGACCCTGCTCGTCCTCTGGCCCCGTGAAGAGCGCTGGCACTTGTGCCCCGTCCCCGTACCGAGCGCGGCTCTGCACACGAGACTGTCCACCCTGTGACGCTGCGGGGCAGCGATGTGGCCATCATCGGCCCTGACCTCTGCCCGTCACTGTGTGTGCCCACGCTGGTTCTGACGCTGCGGGATGGTGACGTGGCCCGTTGTCAGCCCTGATCTCTCCCCACATGGTCACTGTGTGTGCCCACGCTGGTTCTGACGCTGCGGGATGGTGACGTGGCCCGTTGTCAGCCCTGATCTCTCCCCACATGGTCACTGTGTGTGCCCACGCTGGTTCTGACGCTGCGGGATGGTGACGTGGCCCGTTGTCAGCCCTGATCTCTCCCCACATGGTCACTGTGTGTGCCCACGCTGGTTCTGACGCTGCGGGATGGTGACGTGGCCCGTTGTCAGCCCTGATCTCTCCCCACATGGTCACTGTGTGTGCCCACGCTGGTTCTGACGCTGCGGGATGGTGACGTGGCCCGTTGTCAGCCCTGATCTCTCCCCACATGGTCACTGTGTGTGCCCACGCTGGTTCTGACGCTGCGGGATGGTGACGTGGCCCGTTGTCAGCCCTGATCTCTCCCCACATGGTCACTGTGTGTGCCCACGCTGGTTCTGACGCTGCGGGATGGTGACGTGGCCCGTTGTCAGCCCTGATCTCTCCCCACATGGTCACTGTGTGTGCCCACGCTGGTTCTGACGCTGCGGGATGGTGACGTGGCCCGTTGTCAGCCCTGATCTCTCCCCACATGGTCACTGTGTGTGCCCACGCTGGTTCTGACGCTGCGGGATGGTGACGTGGCCCGTTGTCAGCCCTGATCTCTCCCCACATGGTCACTGTGTGTGCCCACGCTGGTTCTGACGCTGCGGGATGGTGACGTGGCCCGTTGTCAGCCCTGATCTCTCCCCACATGGTCACTGTGTGTGCCCACGCTGGTTCTGACGCTGCGGGATGGTGACGTGGCCCGTTGTCAGCCCTGATCTCTCCCCACATGGTCACTGTGTGTGCCCACGCTGGTTCTGACGCTGCGGGATGGTGACGTGGCCCGTTGTCAGCCCTGATCTCTCCCCACATGGTCACTGTGTGTGCCCACGCTGGTTCTGACGCTGCGGGATGGTGACGTGGCCCGTTGTCAGCCCTGATCTCTCCCCACATGGTCACTGTGTGTGCCCACGCTGGTTCTGACGCTGCGGGATGGTGACGTGGCCCGTTGTCAGCCCTGATCTCTCCCCACATGGTCACTGTGTGTGCCCACGCTGGTTCTGACGCTGCGGGATGGTGACGTGGCCCGTTGTCAGCCCTGATCTCTCCCCACATGGTCACTGTGTGTGCCCACGCTGGTTCTGACGCTGCGGGATGGTGACGTGGCCCGTTGTCAGCCCTGATCTCTCCCCACATGGTCACTGTGTGTGCCCACGCTGGTTCTGACGCTGCGGGATGGTGACGTGGCCCGTTGTCAGCCCTGATCTCTCCCCACATGGTCACTGTGTGTGCCCACGCTGGTTCTGACGCTGTGGCACGGTGACGCGTCCCGCCGCCAGCCCTGGCCCCTGCCCCATGCTCACTGCGTGCCCACCTGGGACAGGCCTGCTGCTGCACCGTGTCCTGCATGTGTGACCCCACAATGGAAGGTTACATGGCCCTGGGTGGTGAACATTCGTCCAATCACCCTTCAGCGTCTGACACAGCTAGTGATTTAATTGTCACCCATTAATACGGGCCACTGGGTGAGAATTTGTCAAAACAAGATATGTCAAGAGGGCTGAGGGACATATTTCCTGGTGGAGATTTTGCCACTCGCGCCTGCCTGTGTTTCTTCCCCATCCAGCCTCCAGAGACTGGCTGGTCAACATGCCCCGTCCTCAGGGCAGGTCAGCAGGTTAGGCAGGTCAATCTCTGAACTTTTCACTCTCCCGTGTAAGCGCTGGCTAAGTTCGTCTGTGAGGACGAAGGGCCTACTGAAATGCCGGAGGGAGCAGCATGCGTTCATGGCTCCTCGCCCTCCCGGTCCCCTCCCACAGGGGCCTGGGATTTACCTTTCTGGGGTTTTCACGGTAACAGGAAAAGGGGAGCCAGGCTGTGGCCTCACGGTTGGGGAGCCAGGTCCCCATAGCCATGTGTGCAGCTCAGTGCCGGGCACGGCTGCTCGGGAAATGCCGGGAGCCAGCAACAGTGGTGTGACCGTGCTCTATGTGTGGGGGCATTCCCCTCTCCCTTTCTGTCTCTCTGTCTCTGTCTCTCTCTGGCAAGCACAGGCATCGTCTGGCCCAAAGGAGAAGAGGAAAGGGCACAGGGAGGGCTCCACCTAACTGACTTCTTCATCACTTGTTCTGAAGATTCATTGGGAAAGGAGACCACGGAAGGACCACGAGCCACGGTGCCTGGTGCCTGTGTGAGGCTGTGTGAGCCACGCTCCCGTGTACCCGTTCCGGACAGAGAGCATTCAGTTGCTGCAGTGAGAAGCTGGCGCGGCCACACGTGCAAACACGCGTTTGCTTCTTGGTGAAGCGTTCGGTGCCCGTCCACGTGTGGTCGGTCCAGCCGAGCTCGGCAGGGTGCGGGGAGGCCTGGGCCCTGCCCCATCCCGGTCCCCGTCCCGGTCCCCGTCCCGGTCCTCAGGCAGTCTGGCGGGGCTCAGCTCCTGCTCGGCCGGCCAGAGTCGGAATCAGTCTGGACTGGAGAGGGACGGCACCGTTGCCGTGGCTGCTGGTCTGTCCATGCCCTTGGCCTGGGCCGGGAGCCGGAGAGGGTATTCTGACAGCTGGGAACAGCGGTCCCTTCCTGGTCCCCACGGGACGCCTCGGCCACCCGCGCCGCCCCGGTTTCTCTCCCGTGGCACGTCCTGCTGGCCAGCCTTGCGTTTTCCGTGTTGACAGCACTGCTGTTTGCCCTGGTGCTGGCAGTACAATGAGGGCTTTCTCCCGAGTTCAGCTAAAGCAAACGCGTTAGCGTGATTACGACCTCATAAACATGACTTAGTGTGCGGCCGCGAGAGCGTTAGGCCCTGCCTCTCACATTCGGGCACCAGTGTCGTGACCCAGCCTCGGCCCAGACCCACGTCTGGGCTGGAAGCTGTGGCAGGCGGCTGACTGACGCTAAGCTGCATTTCCGCCACGTGCTGTTCTCCTTTGTCATGCCTTCACGTGTGTTTTCCTGTCTCTCTTGCCGTTCGTCTGTGTGGTCTGCCTGCCCATGACCACGGGGTCCCCGTCCAGAAGCCTCTCCCGCCTTCCCCAGACCAGACTTGTACCTCCTAGGCCTGCTGCTGACTCCTGGGTTTTCTTGCTGTGCCCTCCAGGTCATGGTTGCTCTGAGCTCCCCACCCCGGGTCATGCCCGTCTTCCCGAGCTGCGACGACAGTCACAGACAGCCCTGGCCCCTGCTGTCCCCGTGCTCTGGGAAGGGCCTGGCCAGCCATCGACTCACTGTCCACCTCGCGTCCGGGACATCCGAGCATGCATTGTGGGCGACCCCAGCCGGGCAGCCCCTACTGTCCCCGTGCTCCAGGAAGGGCCTGGCCAGCCATCGACTCATTGTCCACCTCGTGTCCGGGACGTCTGAGCACGCATTGTGGGCGACCCCAGCCCGGCAGCCCCTGCAGTCCCTGACATGTCCTTGTCGGGAAGTCCCGTTCTGGTGTCGTCGCTCTGGCTAAAGTCAGCTGATCTGTGGTGGAGGCAGAAAGCGGGGGACTAGCTGCAGGGCGGGTTGAGGGGCAGCCTCTGCACCGTGAGCCATGCAGCCCCCACACAGCCCCCTCCACTGTCGCGGCCACAAGCAGACGTTAGAGACAGTCCGGCCACGCCCGGGGCAGGAGGAGGCTACAGAGGCGTGTGTTCTCAGGACTGACGTCGCGTGGTGCAGGTGCCAGGAGAAGGGCTCTGTGAGCCTCGCAGACACCTCTGGGGCGCCTGCACATGGAAGCCTGTCCCTCGGAGGGAGGCAGTTTCGCTGTGTTTTGTGTGGTGACCTTGAAAAAGGGAAAGGCCCTTCCTCAGGCACTTCCGGTCCGCCCTGTCCATGTTGCAGAGCTTGCCCGGCAGTGGGGATGTCCCCAGCCTTTGTGCACAGTGGAGCCGCTTCATTGTGGCAGAGAGGCCGACGGAGTGAAGGAGGCCCTGGGCCGTCTCGCACAGGCAGGAGGGTCTTCTGACATGGAGCTGCTATCCAGCTTCTCCAGCCCTCGCCCTGGGGCCAGGCTTGTCCGATCTTCTGGGCCCCGGCGTTCTGGACCTGCGGGCTCTGCGGATGGCCTCGGGCAGCGTCCTGGAGGGGCCGGGGGACGGCCCCTGCAGGGTGGGGGCTTGTGCTCCAGCACCCGGAGTCCTGGCTGTCACCCTCGTCCTTTCACTTGCCCTTTTCCCCTCCCAGCCACGGAACACAGGCTCCTCGGCTGCCCGCCAGCCCAGCGTCTCCTCAGGTCTCCACGCCTGGGGAGACTGGGCTGCTGTTTATCTGGGCCTCCACTGCAGGGCTGCTTCCTCCAGGAAGCCTCCCCTGCACAGGCGCGCCGCTGCCCTCCTGGTCCTGCGGCCTCTGTCCTTCTGGGATCCCTCTTCCCTATCGCCTCCAAGCAGCTCTGGGGCTCTGGAGCTGACGCCCTGGGAGCTGGAGTCAGGGCTCTGTCCCCGAGTCCTCACACCCGGAAGAGCCTGGCCCATGGTGGTCAGCCAAGAGTCCCCGCCTGCGGCCTGAGGATGGTGACAGGTGCCAGTTCTTGGACCAGAGTGCCGCCATGTCAGGGTGTGGGGCAGCCTGACTCCTGAGCACCGCCCCGAGCACTGTCCTAGACCACTGCACGTGGGTGCCGCGTCCTGGAGTGGGAGAAGTGCGGTTCCCGGCAGCAGGCAGGGAAGAGCACGCCGACTGGAAGCGTGCTGCCCGCCCGCCACCCCGCCTCGACGGCGCGGCCCTCTCCGATGTCTCGGACAGCCTGCTCATCTCCGAGAGGAGAAGCTTATGTGGGTGGGCTCGGGGTCCGGCGTGCGCGGAAGTACAGGCTGTGCTTGACGAGGTGAGAGGAGCAAGCCAGGCGCAATAGGAGGCCGGACGCAGAGAACCTGGAGGTGAGGGAGCCGGCCTGACGGGGCCTCGAGGCGAAGCACGCACACACTAGCTCGACAATAGGGAGTAGGTTTGCGTGGACACAGACAAATGCTGTATTTAGAGGAAGACCTCAGGCCGCTGCTGTGGAGCAGAGACGGCATCCCTGCCCGGGACGCGAGGCCACAGGGGAAGCCCCAGTTCAGCTCCTGGGACCTGAACACAGGGTCCAGCTGCACACCCTGTGTCCTCGCTGGTCGGAGGCTGGGGCAGAAGCGTCGCAGCACATGGGGCCAGCAGACAGCACGTGGTTATGTTGCTGGACTCCCACGTAGTGGGCCGCAGTTTGAGTCCCGGACCTGGCAGCTTAAAACTCACACCAGGCATGTGTGTGTGTGTGTGTGTGTGTGTGTGCGCGCACACGCATACATGCCCCCGAGAGGAGAATGGAGGCGAAGAGATTGTGGCATGTCCATCCCCCCAGGGGGTGTGATTTCTCGGTTTATGTCTCTCTGTCTCTGTCTCTGACGAGTACACGTTCCCTATAGCAAAAATCTCTCTCTCTAAAAAAAAGGAGGGTCGCAGCACAGTGAGATCCTGGTGGGAAAGTGCCCCCGCCTTCTCTTAACTAGCTTATAAAGAAGGAGGGTGAGGGAGGAACTTAGAAAGCTAACAGGTTCCGAGAGGACAGAGGGCGTTTGGTTCCCTCCATTCTTGGAGTTAATATGTAACATGGAAAATATATGGCACAGAAACGGCGGTACCACAGGTAAAAATGCACGTATGTAAGGCCAGAAGTGCCGTGGTGGTTAAGGCACTGGACTCCCACATGGCCAACCATGGTTCAAGTCCTAGGCCTGGTGGCTTGAAAATCATTCAGGCCGTGCGGGTGTACGTTCCCAAGATCCGAGAGGACAGTGGAGGAGAAGGGAGTGAGGCGTGGCCATCCCCCCAGGGAGGGTTTCTCACTTTCCCTGTCTCTGTTTCTCTCTGGCAAGCATATGTGCCCTGTGGCAAAACCTAAAAAAAGCGCATATATTTAACAAAGAACAGCAATTACGGACATACTGAACAATATCCTCCAACTTGTGTCACTCTGTTTAGCTCAAAATATTTATTTTAAATGTCTAAAAAACGAAATCTAATTTATATATTAATATGAAGAGTAAATAAAAGTCGATTTAAAATATTAGGTCCTGGGGAAAGCCATCTGTGCAAGAGATACACCCTGACCTTCCCGACGACACGGCGTCATGGCCACGCGTGAGACTCCGGCGACGGGGCTCGGAAGCCCCCGGCCGGGCACTCTACATGTGCTGTTTGACTGACGTGGTTTTGTTGGGAGTCGTTGGACCCAACAGACGAAGACGGACTGCATTTTTAAGCCTAAAAACAAGTGACGGAGGCCCACAAGAGCCCTGGCCGGGCCGTGCATGCAGCCTCCTCTCGGAACTGCTGCTTCGCCCCGGCGTAGACCGCGTCCTGGGTCCAGACACGGATTGGATGTAGCGTGTCAGTGGCATACATCAGCAGGTGCTTCGGACGTGCTTAGACAGACTTCTCTCCAGTGTTAGGCCTGTCACAGCGTGAGAGCCTGGATAGCACTCCCGGTGGGGGCAACTGCGTGGTTAAGTTTTGCCCCCTTGTAAAAGTTTCTTTCTTTCTTCCCTGAGCAAGACAGGGAGAGAGCAAGAACCCCAGAAGGGTCTTCATGCTCCAGACCACCCCAGCTCCAGCAGCCTGGGCCCGGCACACAGCTGTGGTGTATTCAGGGGCCACTGGATATGAGCCGTGGCTTTCCCACGTGGGTCAGCCGTGCAGAGCATCGCATTACCACTGCCACGCCGGCCCCCGTGTGCTGATTGTTCCCTGCATTCCCTTGAGAAAGGTCACTCAACTTCTCTAAGACTCAGGTTTCCTGCAGGAAAAAAAGGATGGCTGATTATCATATCTCCATTCGGATTTAAAGAAAACAGGTTAAAATGTAACTTCTATGGTTTATATGTTATAGGAAATAGGCATTCAGTAAAGAAAATTATTGTGGGAACCAGCAGATGGCATAATGGTTACATCACTGGACTCCCATGTAGTCGATTATGTTTTTTTTTTTTTTTTATTTTATTATCATCATAATCTTCTTTCTATTACACTAGATTACATATAACTTTACATTGACTTCCATTGCTTTTTCAAAAGGGAATGCCATGCATGTCAGTCAATACAGAGATATCAATCTCCCCGCTTTATCATTCAATATCTTTTCCATGCTTTTCCCAATAATTATTATTATTATTTTTTTAAACAATCAATCACTATTTCTCATTTTGCTTATTAAAAAGACTTCACCCATCATGAAATACTTCCCAGACCGGTTCAGTTGAGAATACTATACATGTCATCATCAACAGGTAATAAACCATATCTATTTCTCATTAACATCCTGCCTCTCTATTGTTCACTGCTGTCTTTATCCTCTTCTCCCTCCTTTTTTTTTTTTTATACTTTGTTTTTTATTATAAATTTTATTTTCTCATCACAACACACATATGAATTTTCCATCCAAAATACACTGTGCATTGGCTCAATCAAGCACATCAACATATATGTTCTCAGCAAATGATTTCCCAATTTTTGTGTCCTGCATACCTTGCCTTTTGTTTTGCCATCCTAGGTTCCCCATCCCCACCCTCTGCCATGTCCCATCTTCCTCCTCCATTGTCCCTGACATTCATGATTGCCCTCAATGGCTTCCGCCCCCCCCCATTCAATTGTTCTACCAATGAACTCAATTAGTCTAAGTATATCCACTAGCTAGCACAGCTGACATATCCTTACACATGTATCCAAATCTGATCCTAGGCATAAACCCCAGGGAGTAGAATGAACATATTATAAAGTAGACCCCAGTTGTGTCCATACAACTCTCTTCAGTCATCAAATGTGCATTTTTTTTTCCTCCTGCTTATTACTTTTTTTATATTAAATTATATTGCCTAACACTCATTCCCTGAGTATCATCACAACACACCAAGTGTAGTTTCCCATCTAGGATAAACTACATAGTGTCTTAATCAAGCATGTCGTCACCAATACTGTTCCATTTCTACTTTCATACATATAAATATGTTTTTTATCCTATGTTTGACCCTCAGCCCTTTCCCCCTCTCCCAATTACTCTATCTCTGCTATAGACAGCTATCCTCCAGAGGGGTCATTGAAAATGCGATACCTGCGAGTAGAGGGAGAGGGGTCACGAGTCCAAAGTTTTTAACAATAGGGAAAATAGATTCCATTCAAGGTTGGATCAAGTGTGGGTCTCGTGCAGTTCCGCAACTGTAGGTGAGTCTCCATGGAATACAGTTTCAGGAAGGCGGTTCTGGCAAGCAGAGTTGACCATCAGTTTTTTTTGCTGTCTGGCCTAGAGGCCGCGCGTCGACGGCGCTTAGCAGGGCCCTGGGGGGACACGCAGAGCCCGGAAGGGCCCGCGACGTCCCCAGGCCAGACGCAGCCTTGAGTCGATCATGGTTTGAGTCCTGGACCTGGCAGCTTAAAATTCACGCTGGGCGCATGTGCACGTGTGCCCAAAACCCTGAGAGGAGACTGCAGGAGAAGGGATTGCGATGTGGCCACCCCCATCCCCAGGGTGATTTCTCGCTTTCTGTGTCTCTCTCGCCAGTGAACACACATGCTCTATAGCAAAACTCTCCCTTAAGAAGCAATAGATAAAATTATTGCATTATTATTTGTTATGGGATGATTTACTGAATCAAAGGTAAATTTGAGTCTATCTTCTGGCTTAAGCATTTTCAGAGCCACGTATTTTGCATGAATGTACCGTGGCAGTGCCAGGCAGCTGGGTACACTGCAAATGCCGCGGGCACCAGAGCATGGGTTCCGCAGCCGGCAAGTGAACTCAGATGCAGGCGCTGGGGAGCCCAGCTGGGTTTCCTGGGCCGCATGACCAAGACGGCTGAGAGACCGAGCTGCAGTTACTCGGCGTGATCCGCCTTGGCGAGCCCACCCCCCGGACCGCGGAGTCGCCGCGGACGGCCTTTGGGCCTAGTGAGCATGTATTACTCTGCCGATCACAGAGACTGGGGTACCTGTACTTACGGCTGCTCCTGCTCAGAGGGGACTGTCGGTGCAGACCTCTGAGGTCAGCGGAAGATGTCGGCTCTCGCCACCTTGTCAGGAGGCCCGGCAGCTCTTGGCCAAAGTTCCGCCCCACGGCATGTGGGTCAGAACAAGCCAGCGCCAGGGTGTCCTTGATAGGAAGGAGAGGCTTGGCGGGCTCGCGTCGTGCACACTGCGGCCACGGCCTCCCTCCCGGCCTCCTCGGCTGCGTCTGCTCCGTCAGTGCCCGCAGAGGGCACGCACCGTCCTGGCTGAGTGCTTCCTGCGAGGAATGCCTTGATCGATCGTAAATCCTTCCATTTTCCACTGGAAGGGAATGGACCACCTTCTAGGAAAGCGAGGAGGTGCTCCATGCAGAGTGTCGTGACCCGGGTTCTGGCCCTGGGTCGTGAGGAGGAGAGCCTGTGCAGGTGTTACGGGGCGTCCCGGCCGTGCAGGCCCTGCCTGGTAGAAACTGCCTCTGTGAGGGAAGGAGGCGAATGGCGTGTCCTGCCCACTTCTGCTGGATGGATTCCTGGCTGAGATGACAGAAAACAGCCAGCTCCGTGTTGACTTACCAGCCTCAACCTGCTCAAGGTCAGGTGAAGACGGAGTTCTGTGGGTCTCATGGAACGTCACGGGGCCCGGAAATGAAGCACGCAGAGAAGCCCACCAGGAGACCCCTGCAGCCAAAGCTGTCGGGAAGGGCCTCTGCCCGGCGGGACGGAGTGAACGGGAAGCATTCCGTGTGGTCGGGCTGCGGTGTGATGATGCTCGATGGAGGTCCCACGTTCCTGGCCACCGGTGATGGTAACCGGGTGGGTACGAACGCCATGTGGGTGAGCTGCTTTAAGCCAAGGCCATCCTGGGAAAACCAGGCTGGCCTTCCACCTGGTTACGATCCCTGAGCCCCTGCCGTACGCACACGACCTACCTCGTAACGGAGCATCCGTCTAGGAAGAGTCGCACTCCGAAGCACCCGTAAAGCTGGGGAGCGTGGAAGGTCATGCTTTAGTTCAGGGTTTGATGGCGAGCACCCGAGAATGACTGGGGAGACCCACAGTGGGAGTACAGACTGTACTAGACTCTCAGAGGGACACGTGGCATGCCACGGAGCCCGCTCCTAGGCAAGCAGGAAGAACGTGGCCTGGGGTCACGTGGAAATCTTTCACGTGAAAAACACTGAAAATGTATGTGGTGCAAGCACAGCTGAAGAGAGGAACTGGAAGTGGTAGAGAGGGGTTCTAGTTTTCACGTTTTATTGGCTTGTTTTAGGGTACGTAGAATTTAGACTTCCTTATTTCTTATGAAGGCTGACGGACCGGCAGGATGTGGAGGTCACGGCGGCTGCATGCCACGTGACCAACTGGGCAGTTTGTGTGCTGGACCTGGTGGCCTGACAGCTCTGGGCGCGTGTGCGTGCGTGCCAGAATCCCTAGAGGAGAGTGGAGGAGAAGGGATGTGGTGAGGCCATCCCCCGTGGGGGATTTCTCACTTCCCCTCTCTCATAGTGCACACACCCTAGCAAAACTTAAAAAAAAATACGAAAGCATTCGTAATTATTCCTAGGCCGTCCCGGCTCTTCAGTGCTGATTCTGACGGGTCGAGGGCTGCAGTGGGCAGGGCTTGCAGAGCTGGTATCAGGCCTGAGAGGGAACCCCTACCTGGGCAGGGCTGTGCGGAGCTGTCATCAGGCCCAGGAAGGAACCCCCACCTGGGCAGGCCCCCAGGCCTGGGCACTGGGAAATCTTGCTCACCACACCTCTGAGGTCAGGACCGTTCAGCTGGTGAGAAGGTGACTCTTCCGAGTACACTCGCTGAATGTCACCCATTCTCCATACTGGGGACGTTTAGTCCTGGGCTGCTTGATTAACTCAAAATGCAAGAAAAACATGATGGCCTTTTTCATTTCTTCAGGATTTAGTTTGACAAGTTTCATGGAAACTGAGTTGAGACTCCTGCATGTGTTTCCCTGTGAACTTCAGCTGCAGTCATCCGTTTTCAGTGCTTGTAGGATTTCCCGGAACGGAAACAAGCCTTCGAGATGAGTCATCTGTTCCCAAACACAAATCCTAATGGCGCCCCTGCCCCACTGGTCTTCCCTCCTTGGCCGAGTGTGTCCCTCGAGATGGAAGGGCATGGCCAGGGTGGAGAGTCGGGCTCTACTCAGAGGTGAGCGGCCTGGGTGTGGGTCATCTCTGAGCCTCTGCAGGTTCCTCCCCTGTCGGCAGGGACGACAGCCGTTGGGCCACAGCTTGCTCACTCTCAGGGCCTCGGCGTTTGGGCTCCAGGCCGTGAGGGCCCACAGGCACTGGGCGGAGCAGTTGCAGAAAGAGTGGCCGAGGGCGAAGGAGCTGGGCATGCCTCGGACCTACCCGAGAAGTGCCCAGGGAGTAAGGCCAGGTCCACGCGGTCAGCCCAGGGCGAGATGCGGGTCACATCGGTGAGGACATGTGAGAGGCCGGGCCGCACCCAGGCTCAGACGCACGGGGCCTGACCTGAAGCCACGCGGAGGGCCGGCGGGTGTGGGCCAGGACGCTGATGGCCCCCTGTTGTGGCCGACCTCCTGAGACCCAGGCACTCCCATCCGTGCACGGCCCCGCCCTCCTTCGCACAGAGGCAACGGCCCTGCACAGCCGTGGCCCTGACCCCGCGCTCGAGGCCCTTGGACCAGGTAGGGTGAGGCTGGTTCCTGCTGGGGGACGGCCACACGGCATCGCGGGGGCCCCGCGCCCGGGCCATGCCCTCCATCATGCCCCTCCTGACACCTGCAGGCCTAGGCCCCTTGTCATGGGTGGCCAGTCCAGCGTGTCGGGCACCGGGCTCCCTACGAAGGCTGCGAGGTGAAGACTGCCGAGCGTGCGTTTGCGTGAAGAAGGCCGTGGGAGAGCCCTCGCGTGTCCTCGGAGGGTGGCAGAGCTTACGCCAAGAGGGGTGTGTGCCTATCGGGTGGCCCTGGGAGATTTACCTACTTGGTGGAGGCAGCAGGGTTGCCGGGGCCATCTCCTTGAAGGGGTGAAGGCTCTCAGGCTATCCACAGGCCTGGGCCAGCACCCAAGCCGGGTTTACGGGAAGTCTGCTGGAGTCCAGTGTGCACTTGTCTGAGCTGGCACCTGGTCCCCTACAGAGACACGGGACCCTGGGCCAGCTGCACTTGTGGTTTTGCAGGGAGGAGGAGAGACCCAGGTAGGCGACCCAGCCTCTCAGGTAGGGAGGGAGCAGGCTTTAGGGAGGCCAGTGGCTCGGGGTCGAGGGAGCCTCGTAGCACGTCTGCCCAGGGTGTGGACCTGTGCCTCTGGTCCGCTGCCTGGAGGCAGGTGCAGAGGATGGTCACGCCCCCAGGAGCTCTGTGTCACAGCTGTCCAGAGGGGTCGGAGGTCAGGACTCTGTGGTCTGGACGCTGCGAGGCCAGGGAGTTTCCTTGGAGAAGACAGGCCCTGAAATGGAGCACATGGGGTGGCCTGTGCCCTGGCGGTGGGGAGGGCCTCCCTGGGCAAGCACACCTCGAGTGGGGACCTCACGGCCCCACCTAGAGCCGTCTGCAGAGAACCCGAGGGCTCGGGTGTCAGCGGGAGGGTGGTGGGAAGGCCGGCCAGGTGCAGGGCGACCCTTGTCCGGGCACCCTCCATTCCTCCCCCTCGCTGACCTTGGGGGCCGGAGTCCTGGTGCAGCTCTGAGGCCCCCTTGCTTCTGCAGCTGCTGTGCTGCAGGTGGGCGAGGCCTCGAGCAGCTCAGTGAGTGCTGGGGGCGGCGGCTCCAAGCCCCGCCCCGAGGTCTCCATGGATAGTGGCGGCTCTGATGGGTGCCCCCACCCTCCGCTCACACGTACCCTCTCTCCTGCTCGCTTCCCTCGCAGTCACACACGTGGTCCTACACCAGGTCTTCGCTGCCGCTTCTGCCCAGCGACCTCGGCCGTGCGCGGAGTCAGGGTGTCCCCTGATGTCGGAGCGCATGGTGTGTCCCTCTGGCCCTTTTGTGAGCAGCGCCAGTTCAAAGGGGCCATGGCCGTGGTTCGGCAGCACAAATTAGAAACGCAGAGTTGCCTGGGCTGCGGACTCACCGGCCCCTTCCGGTCTGGCTCCATGCCTGGTCACGCGTGCAGGCTGTGTGTGCTCCAGCGCGTCCAGCGTGTGTGTCACTGCCAAAGGCAGCGTCAGTGGGAAGTACCAGCAGGGTCACCCTGAGTGTCAGGGCTGCGCCCCGTCAGAGTTCCTCACGGTCTCTGGCCACAGTGGTCCTTTGGCAGTCCCGGCTGTGGGTAGTCACGTCCTGTGGAGAGACTTCAGGGCAGCGCGGTGAGCGGGTCTGTCTCCTGTCACACGTACCGCAGGAGCACAGTGCCCTGAGCAGCTAGCTTTGCAGGGACGGGCACGGCTTGGTTAGTGGTCGTGACAGCGCAGGCCGTGGTCCAGACGGTAGCCAGGGTTGGGGTGGAGGGCGACCCCGTGGTGGGACACGGCGCTGTGAGGCCGACCCTGGGGGCATCTGGGTTGTGGCTGGAGAGCTCCGTGGGAGTCGGCAGGCTTTCCACCCAAGATCTGGGCGGTGAGGCTGGGGTGGGTCACCGTGCCAGGACCCTGCCGGATTTTCTCATGGCCGGTTTTTCTCAAACCAGCAAATGTTTAAAAATAAAAATAACACGCCTTCAAAAGCAAACAGAAAGAGCAGGGCACAGGCCCCACCTCTGGGGCACGGCCAAGGTGTCCCGGACTGCAGGGCTGGAGCACGGCCAGCTGCAGGCGACGTCCCTGAAGGCAGCCGGCGAGAGTGCACGTCGCGGGAGCCGCTGGGCTGAGGCCTGGAGGAGGGCCACGGCCTGACTAGACCTGTAGAGGGCGTCCACCTGCTGTCTGTCCCCTGCACATGCTCTGTCACGAGAGAGAGAGACAAAGGGAGTCAGAGAGAGAAAGAGAGAGGGGAAGTCAGAGGGGGGCAGAGTCAGAGAGGAAGGAAGACAGAGAAAGATTAAAAAAGAAAGAGAAAGGTGGTCTGTCCTAGGTCAGGCTGTGATGTGCTTTAATCTAGCACCCAGGCGCTGACTCTCTTTCAGCGTTCTAAATCTGCATCGGGTTGGGACCAGCAGGTGGCGTAGTGGTTACGTCACTGGCCTCCCATGTAGTTGACAGTGGTTTGAGTCCCAGACCTGGCGGCTTAAAACTCACACCAGGCACGTGTGTGCGTGTGCCCAAAACCCTGAGAGGAGAATGGAGGAGAAGAGTCTGCAGTGTGGCCACACCCTGGGGGTGATTTCTCACTTTCTGTCCCTCTGTCTCTCTGGCAAGCCCATGTACCCTATAGCAAAATAATTTCTCTAAATAAATAAATAAATAATGAATAAACTGTGGCTTACTTGATAAATAAAGTTAAATACCCTCATTGTTAAAATAGTTAACTGTCACAAGCATAAATATTACTATTTTTATTATTTCTTGAGTTTTGCCATAGGGTACATACACTCACCAGAGAGAGAGAGACAGAGAGAGAGTGAGAGATCTCCCCATGGGGGACAGGCACACACAGTCTCTGCCAGTCTCCTCTTGGCATTTTGGGCATGCACACAGGAGCCAGTGTGATGTTCAAGCCATCGGGTCCGGGACCCGAACTGCAGCCGACCACGTGGGAGCCCAGTGCCTGACACCGTGCCGCCCACTGGCCCTCAGCATAGCCACTGCCTGGGAACCGGCTTGGCCGAAGCAGGATGCGGGAGCTCACGGTGCTGGCTGGCGTGGCTCTGACGTGGCGGGGGTGTAGTAGGACTGTCAGAGGGTTAAAGTGGAACCGTGTAGTCAGGGTGACTTTCACTTGCTTTGTGCTTTTCAGGATCGCTGAATTTTTACGTTGATTATGCACTGCTTTGACAGAAAGAAATAAGTTCTGGATCAAATAAAATGACAGGAACTGACACCAAATAGTCTACTTTGGGAACTTGGGGTCTTGGGAACTTTGGGCAGCCGAGTACAGATGCTGTCCTGGGTGGGGACATCTACGGGGACGAGGACAGAGGTACTTGGGGCTCTCGCTGAAACAAAGCTGAGGCTCGGGGTTCCAGAGGGCAGCGGGTCTGCAGGGAGTGGGCGAGGCATGGCGAGGCTGGGCGCTGCCCTGCGGGAGGGTGCACTAGGGCTTGGGAGCGGTTGGGGGCCAGCCAGCTCACCCGGGCCAGTGTCCCCACCTGTTGTGAGAGCTGGCTGCGTGGCGGGATTCTTGTCCCTGTCACACTCACCGAGGAGAAGACACGCAGAGGTGAGGTTCAGCACCAGACGGTGGGACTTGCTGTCCCAGGGTAACAGAGCACGTGACGCGGGACCTGAACTCGTGAACCGAAGGCTCTCCAGACCCTCCACCGGCCTGGGCCTCGCTTCGGCCCTGCCCATGCCCAAGGCCGCGTGCTCTCCACGTCTCTCTCCCTAGCCCCTCCCGCTCAGTTCTGGGACTGTGAGAATGGAGCCGGCTGCCCTGTGGGCGGGTGGGACCTGGCCACAGCTGCCTGCCGCCTGCACCGCAGGTCCCCACGGCCGGGAGGAAGGAGATGCCTGGCACTCAGCATTGGTTCCCAGTGAGCCGTGACCTGGCTGTGGTGTGTCACCCACGTCCCTTCGCTGGCATTTGCCGCATTGACTGTACTGGATTTAAAAGCTGGGACAGGCACTCGCTCGTGAGAAGCGAGAGGGCCCAGCTGTGCTGGTGGGTGTGTCCAGGCAGGCCGAGACTGGTGGGACTCCCGGGGAGTGTGTGTGCACACGAGAGTGAGACACAAGGGCCAGCCACGCCCGCCGTGGCATCCCCTCCTCTGGTGCCCGAGAGCACTGTGGTAGTTACTGCTTCTGTCGTGACTTGCTCCACGGGTAAAGCAGACATTCTTTACCGAAGAGGACGGGTTAGCCGGTAACTGCCTGCATAGCCGCGACGTCCAGGCCCTGCGGGACTGACCTGCATCCTCCCCTCGTCTACAGAGGCCTGGAAAATCGGCCCCGTTTACAGACCGGAACCTGGACCCGTCGAACGGCCTGGAGTCAAGATAGCGGAGCCCCAGCAAGCAGTCCAGCGTCTTTGTCTGTTTCTGTGCTTTTCTCTTGTGCAAATGTAAACGTTAAAACGGGACTGGGACCAGCAGTTGGCGTAATGGCTGTGTCACTGGACCCCCATGTACTTGACCACAGTTCGAGTCCCAGACCCAGTGGCTTAATCTCGTGCCAGGCACTTGTGCGTGCTTGCCCAAGATCCCGAGAGGAGAATGGAGGAGAAAGGATTGTGACGTGGCCATTCCCCCTGGGCCATCATTTCTCGCTTTCTGGCTCTTTGTCTCTCTGTTTTTCTGGCAAGCACACATGCCTTGTAGCAAAAAAACTCTCTCAAAAAAAAAAAAAAATAGGGGGCCCCTCCAGGCAGGATCCCGCCCATCAGGCGGCATCTCCTGCCAGGCGGTGTTTACCTCTCGCGTGTGCGCGACACAGAGCCAAGAGCTGGTGCTGACGTCGGGGAGGCTCTCGGGTGGCCCTTGTCTCTCCAGTTGGAAAACGAGTGCACCAAGACCCTGGGGTGGAGGGCTTATCCCTGCCTGGGGCAGGTGGTCTGTGACCCCGCAAGGAGAGGCTGCCTGTGGGCTGCATGGTGAGGCCCAGCGTGCTCCTGCAGGATTCCAGGCTGAGTTCTCAGCGCCTCCGCACCCAGTATTTGAGAGGCTGATTATTGCATGCAGAGAAGCCCATGTACACGTCCGCGCCTGGCTAGGAAAGACACGTGCTCCCATGAGACGTAAACAGAATTTTAAAAACTGTTTCGAGTAAAGGGGATGAGGCTCAGGGCTAAGAGAAAATCACAAGGGAAAAAAGGGAAGAATGCTAAATCTCTCTCAGGAAAGCTCTCGTGCCTCTGCCTGACCGTGTCTGCAGTAGCTTTTCAGCCGTCAGGATAGGGCGTGTATAGAAGGTGTCGTGTTTGCCCTGCTTCTGGAAGATTTTCCCTCCCGTGTTGTCCCACCTCGTGGGAGGGGGAGCTGTGACTGGTCATTAGTCTCATCTTGGTTTTCGAGTTCTGTCCCTGGATCTGGGGGCCCGCCCATGGTGAAGAAGAGTGCTGGGGTTCGGAGCAGGCAGGGCCACAGTCAGGGCCTTCCCTTCACCCCACAGCCATGTCCAGAGGTGCAGTTTCCACACGGCGCCCAGCCCGGGAGAGCCCCAGGTCGAGGGCCGGGCATCCGCGTGCGGCACGCTGGGATTGATTCGGTGGTGGCATGTACACCTGTGGGCGCACTGACAAGCCCACGTCTGAGGCAGCTGATGGCTGAGACGATGCAGGCCGGGGCCGAGGCAGGACGCTCTCGAGTTGGGGTCAGTCTGTCCCCATGCGGGTGTCAGTGAGGTGACAGGCCTATGTGGTATGGAGGGCACAGTGCCTCGTCCAGGATGCCCTCCCACAGGCATGCAGTGTCAGCTCGACCAAGCGTCCCAGCGCCGTGGCCCGGCCTAGCTGACGAGCGTGGGCACCCACGTCTCCTGTCTCCTTCGCCACATGGGTGGCCGGATACGCGCCCGCTCTGGGAGGAGGTCAGGGCTTAGGCACCATCCTGGTTCCCACCGTCAGGCCACACTGCGGGCGGCCTGGGCTCTGCTTCTCCCTTGGAGGAGCAGGTAAACCTTCAGGGGCCTGAAAGGAAGAAGTCACCGTGTTCTTCTGAGGGGTCTTCTCCCTGCCTTGAGTGATTGTAAGTGACAAAGTTTCAGGGGCTCAGGAAGCAATGCAAGGGACAGGGCTGGTTACCAGTGCCGCAACCCCGGCTGTTCCACACACTGCTTCTTCACTGCAGGCACTTCCAGCTTCTCCTTCCTGGCCATCCATTACGCCAACAGAATGACAGCCACCGGGAGTGGAAACCCCGAGGGCCAGGGGCATCCAGACTACCATCCCCACCATCTGATCTGCTGTCCTTCATCTGGACAGACAGTGCCCTGAGCCTCCCCTCCTTCCTGGCCTGAGCCTGGGGCCCGGCTCACACACGCAGCTCCCTGCCCGAGCCTGGGAGACAGGCCTGGGGGCAGGCTCATGCTCGCAGCTTCCTGCCCGAGCCTGGGGGACAGGCCTGGGGGCAGGCTCACGCTGCAGCTCCCTGCCCGAGCCTGGGGGACAGGCCTGGGGCCCGGCTCACACACGCAGCTCCTGGCAGGGCCCGCACGCTGGCGAGGTTGCTTGGAACACGGCAAGTGGGACCACGCACAAGAAGCCGGTCCTCAGAGTGGGGGCCATCGGTCTTTCTCACACTCTCCTTTCATGAGTGGAAACACATTTGGAGCATAAAAAGTGACCTAGACGGAGTGTACTTTCTGGCTTTATTGTGTCTATGAGTAATTCAGCCGAAGCAACTTTTCCGGTGTTGATTCTGAACCGGGGGCTCGGTCAGTCACAAAGGGAGTGGAAGATGCGGTTTGGCAGATGGCGAGGTCGAAATGTGTCTAGAACCTAAAAACAGCATGCTGGTGTGTCTAACGGGCAGACGGACACCCACGCCCAGACACACTTCCTGGATCGGGCCCATCCGGGGTGCCTCTGCTCGCCCCGTGCTGAGCAGAAGTCGTCCCTGGCGCTGCCGTGGCCCTTGCGGGGCTCCGGCTCCGGAGAGCAGGGAGCGGGTTTCTGCTGGGTGTGCCTCCACAGCTGTGCTCGCAGTGTCTGCTCTGAGAAGCGCTTCGCGTTTAGGCTTGAGCGCCTCTGGGCGGACCCTGGGCCTTGGATTCATTCAGGAGGTTTCTTAAGGAAACCTGGGGCCACCTGGTGATGTGATTCAGGCTCTGGACTCCCACATGGCCATCTGTGGTTCGAGCCCCGGACTTGTCAACTTCAAATTCACACTGGGCACAGGTGCACGCGTGCCCAAACCCCTGAGAGGAGGAGGGAGTGCTGTGTGCACCCCCCCCACGGGGAGGGACTCGCCCGGGAGCGCTTTCTCAGTTCTCTCGTGAAGTCCGACTTCTGTCCTTCGTAGACGTCACAGACTGACAGTAGCCTTAATTCCGTCTGCCGTGCTGTTCCCGGGTATCAGAGTGCAGGGTGTCTGCAGGGCTCGGGGTTGGGGTGTGGACATCTGAGGGGAGTGTGCTCTACCACACTGTCCAGTGTTGTGGGTCTAAGCTTTCTGACACGAATCTACATTCACCTATGGCACCATGCACGCATGCTATACGAATGCCGCTTCAGGGGTCCCCCTGGGAGCTTGTCCAGTGCAGCCCCTTTGGGAAGTGGCAATAGCGGCAGATGCGGACGACGCTGCACCCAGAGTTCCTCTCCGTAGCTAAGCGAGTGCCGACTTCAGGAAGGCTACCAACATGGAGGCTCCCACACGTTTCTCTGTGTCTTCGCGCCCTGGTGACGGGCTCGTGGCTTTTGGAACCGGTGGGCTGCCCGTCACCACACGTGGCGCCGAGGCGGGAGGGGCTGCAGAAGCTCGGTGCTGGTGTGTGGTGAGTGGCCTTGGTCTCTGCCCGGGACACAGGCTGCAGACTTAGAAGACTCTCCAGCCCGTCTCCGAGAACCCCAAACCTGGCTGTCTGGGAGGTACTTCCCATGTGTCTGCAGGTCGCTGCTCAGTGCTTCCTGGAAAGACGGGGCCCGCTCTGAGCAGCCAGGGAAGCCTGCCGCCCCGTCGTGGTGGCCGGTCACCAGCACGGCTGGCCTAGCACAGCCATCCCAGGAGATGCTCAGGTAGTTGCTGTTTTCTGAGGGAGGGGCGGGGAAGAGAGAGGCATGTTGACAGGGTCTTGCTGCGTCACAGTCCTCCTGCCCGGCTCCCCAGTGGCGAGGACTGCAGGTGGGCACAGCCAGGCCCAGCATGGTCAGGGGGACCCAGGAACCAACCAGGGCCTGCATGGCCTCCAGCCTCCATGGCTGTCCTACTGTGTACTGCCATGGCCAGGACTCACTCGCTCCTGACTTAGGGTCTCAGAGCCCTTCGCTTCATCCCCTCAAGCCCTGATTTGTTCTGGGAGTCGCCCTTTCTTATCACCCTGAGTTCACGTCCCCAGGAGCACACTTGGGAAATGGACCGTGGGTATCGGCCCCTGTGAAGCCGTGGCAGTGGTCATCCTCCATGGAGTGGCACTGTGTGCAGGGACAGGCACTTCCGCTGTAGATTTTTTCTCTTTTTTCTACATATTTTTATTATTATCCATACATTAACGCACTACACATCGTTTAGGTTGTGAAGAGACTTTACCCAGCACGATACACACCTCAGTCCAGCCTAGTGAGACCACCACACACATCCTCGTCAACTGATAAGAAACCTGATCTGTGTCCCCCAAGTGTCTTACCTCTCCGCTCCCCCCAGATTTCCTGCGCTCTTCCTTCACGCTCTCCACTTTGTCTCCAGTGTCCATCACGACTTTAGTACTTCCATGTCCTCCGGTCTTTCTGTCTCTACCGTGGAGTGCAGTCGGTGTATGTGAAGTGGAGACATACAGTGTCTCTCTTTCATAGCCTGCCTTGCCTCACTCAGCAAATCTTCCGTGTTCATCCACTTTCTATCAAATCCAGGGCCTTGTTGTTTTTATGGCTGAAGAGTATTCCATGGAGTGTATGTGCCACACTTCTTCAGTCCGTCCACTGTGTGCATCTGGGCTGGTTCCCTGTCTCAGCAATCGTGAATAGCACTGCAGTGGATACAGACGTGCAGCGCTTTTCCCACTCAGTGCTCTCCTGTCCTTTGGGTAGAACCCCAGGCGTGGAATTGCTGGATCATATGGTAGTTCTATGTGAAGGCTCTGAGGAACCTCCATACCATTCTCCACAGTGTGGCAGGCGTCTGTCAGGGGCTTCGGGAGAGACCACAGAGACCGCTCTGAGCAGAATGCGGAGGTGGCTCCATGCAGGCGTCTGCAGCAGCGGGTGGGCGGGCGGGCAGGGGCACTGAGCACAGTCTCCAAGGGGCCCAGGGCTCAGCTGCCATCCGTGGTGTCACCACTGTCCTATGAGGCCTCCCCTGCTCTGCGGGACTGACACCGGCCCCTCAGGACAGAGACAAAGGGACAGCCCGGTGGCCAGGAAGAGGTGCATGCACACTGCCGAGGGCCTCGCCTGGCTCTGCTCCTATCTCCTGGCCATGCCGCGTGTGAGCAAGCCCTGGGACTGGGGACGCTGAGCCGCCAGGCTAGGAGGAGGAGGGACGGACCCGGTGTGCAGGGCAGTTAGCTTCTTGCTGTGTTTCCGTGTCTCTAGACCCTGCAGCGGTAATTACCCATGACACGGTAATTCTGCGCCCGCCGTAATCACGGGAAGACCGAAGTGCGGGACGGCAGAGCTGTGGGCGCGTGGTCAGCAGCGTCCATCGGCTGCGATGCTGGTTCCCCATTCCTTACCTGGGGCGCTAACCAATACACGTAGTCGCTCTAGTTTTCCAAGAATTTTCCAGTAGTTTCCACCATCCCTGGGCCTGTACTTTTTTACTTCAAAGGCAGTTCATTTGCTAAGCCCATGGGCAGAGACACTGGCCTCTTCACCCAGACCACGGCCTCCTTCCTCTGGGGCACAAGTGTAACTCCATTTCTTAACTCTGCCGTGTGGGCATATGTCTGCGGCCTAGCCAGGACCACTAGGAGACCTGGTGTCCAGCACCTCCCAGCTTGCCTGTCCAGCCGGCGGAGTCGGAATGGCACTGGGATGACTGGAAGACAGGCGTGAGGGAGCGGCCGAGCCACCGGCTGGGTCCGTGGCTGCTCATGTGGACGAGGGCCACCCCACGGTCCCCCCAGGGCTGTTGTGGACCAGACTCAAGCTCTGGCATGTCTGGTCCATGTGGGTGTGTTGTTGCTGTTTCAGACGTCTGCGTGCTCTGAGTCAGCGAGATCTCAGGACAGTGAGTGGCCCAGCTGGTTCCAGTCAGGCCCTGGCCACGTCACTGAATCGCTCCGACCCTCAGTTTTTTGTTTGAATGATCCTCCATCAGGGTTGTTTGTCGAAGTAAATTAGTCTCTAAAAAGTTGCATTTCTGGTTGCTGACCCCAGTCCCAGTGTTAGAAGCTGTATTCATTAGTATTTTGAAACATTTTTAAAATGTGTCTTAGATTTCATATTTACATTAGATATCTTTGTAAAAAGAATTTTGTTATTTAACTTTATTCATTTATTTATTTTAATTTGACCCGAGAGGGGGAGAGAGAGAGAGAGAGAGAGAGCAAGCTGCCAGGTCCAGGACTCGAACTCTGGCTGGCCGTGTGGAGTGCAGTGCCCGTAACCACCACACCCCCTGCTGGCCCCATACATTAGATCTTTTAAATTTATACTCTGTGACTTTATACAAGCTATCAGTAAAGTGAGAGGATGTCGGCTCTGGAATCACCTGGCCAGCCTGGATGAAGCCCTGCTTGACCACGTTGCAGGGGTGAGCCTGCCTGAGGCTGAGGCCCAGCGTGGACAGTGCTGGGAGGGCCGTGTCCTTCGGGGTGGCTGGCATCCAGGAAGGCACAGAAAGGCTGCAGCGTCCCCCTGCACATGGACGGCATTCTCTCCCGCAGCAGATCCCAAGGCAGTACTTGGCGTGGACAGGGCCGGACTGCAGTCACCCCTCCCTCCGTGTTAGGGCTGAGCAGAGGGACCAGCGGTGCGGGGCTCCAGAACACAGCCTGAAGACTGGGAGGCCTACGAGGCAGGTGGTCACCGGCTGACCCCCTCTCACAACAGGGCGACAGTCCCTTTGCTGAGGACAGACCGTCTGCAGGGAGCTAGTCTCCCACACGGGGGCCTCCCTTGACTCCCCTCCCAGGTCCTGGAGTGGCACACCCTGCCGGGCTCCGTGGAAGGCACACGGCCAGCACCAGCCACCGCACTGCCGGGGCTGCTTGTTACAGAAGCGCAGGGTCTGGTGCGTGAGAACAGGCCGCCAAGTCCTCGCAGGGCTTCGGGGTCCTCACTGCTGCACGTGTCGGCCTCACTTACGGCCCAGCGTGAGTCCTGCCATAGTCTGTCCAGCAGAGAGGCAAAATCACAGGGAGACGCTAGGGGGAGTGTTTCCAGTGGAGTTCTGTGCCCGCTCAGTGCGACATCTGCATGAGTTTCATGCACGGTGACCCGGTGCAGGGCAACCGGCCACACCACGTCTGTGCATGAGCGGGGGCCGAGACAGGACTTGTCAGGGACCCACACGACTGCCCATCTGGCGGGAAAGGCTTTGCGCGTGTGTGCTGCATGTCTGTTTGACCTCTTCATCGGGTAGACCTCGACACTTCGAGGTACCGATGTGTTCCAGTTAGTTTTCTGCTTGAGTGAACGTCACTCTGAGCTGTTTCGTTGAACCTGTGGTTGGAATCACTCAGGACTGAGCCACTTTTCTGCTTTATTAACTAAAAATATATAAGGTTAAGTTTCATTCTGAATAGCCAACATGTGGGAGCATTATTTTGTTTGTTTCATATTTTTGGAACAAAAATGCTTGGAACATATAATAAGATAATGTGGGTAACAGCTTAGAAATGCACGCGCGTGAGAGGGGTCAGTGCGGGGCATGGCGGGTGAGGTGCTGGGCTCCACGTGGCCAACCGTGGTTCAAGTCCTGGACCTGGTTAGTGGCTTGAAAAGGACACTGTGCATATGTGTGTGCACAGAATCCCGAGAGGAAAAAGGAGAGAGACTAAGGCGTGGCCAACCCCCGAGGGGGTGATTTCTCGCCTTCCTTCTCTCTGAGTCTCTCTGGTGAGCACATGTGCCCTATGGCAAATAAAAAGGGGGAGGAGGGAATGAAAATGAGAAAGGGGAGAATTTTGCATCTACTTTGCAGGGCCCTGCTGCCCCGCTCTGAGCCCCAGGCTGAGTCCGTGTGCTCCGGCCCTTGTACTGACAGTACAGGGAGAAAAACGGGGCGTATCACAGTCTCCACTCTGGCAGTCCGGAGCACTGCTGTGGCACAGTCTGGGCCTGCTGTGGCACAGTGGTTAAGTGCGGTGGAAGGGAGCTGGGCCCACGTGGCTGGTCGTGGTTTGAATCCGCCCAGTGACTTGAAAACACACGTGGCACATGTGCGTGCCCCAAACCCAGCAGCTGGAGAACGGGAGGTCAAAGGAGCATTCCCATCCATCGCCTCTTCTCTCCTCGTCCCAGAAGCCCTCCCTCGTGCCAGCTGGGGAGGGAGAACTTTGCATGAGTGACGGGGCCTCGGGTGCCGGCCAGGCTGCCTGGCGTGCACCACGTCCAAGTCTTCACGTTGCATCCCTCCATTCTGCTCCTCCTCAGAGCACCTGCAGCCGCACTGCGAGCGACAGGCCGGATCCAGCTCCCGCTGCTTCTGGGTGACTGCCTGGTGCTCCCCAACATGCGTCCTCATGCTTGGGGCTCTCGTAGAAGATCCCAGGCCTGGTGTGAGCGTGTTGAGGCCTCCGCCAAGCCCTGTGCTTCGATGTCCCAGGATGTCCCCAGTCCCTACAGTGGATTTGTGCCCTGTTCCTGGCCCCACCCTGTTAACTCCGCTGCCCCAGTATTCCAGTTACCCCTCCCGTGTCCAGGGCACGTGGGACTCAGCAAGGCGTGTTGCCCAGGTCACCCCACAGAGCTCCCTCAACAGCCCCAGTTGCCCGGGTGTTACTCCCACTGTGCGGAGCAGATGGCTGCTCGGCTGCGTGGGGACCGCGGCGGTCTGCTCCGCTCGCAGAGGGCGCACGGCACTGGGCGTCCAGGCCCCTCTCCACCTCGCTCTCCCTGCCCGAGCCTGCAGGCGCCAGTGCAGACCTGCCTTTCCACGCAGCGTCCCTGCCCAGGCCTGTCCTAAGAACAGTTCCCTGTTCTGTCGACAAGTCACGCACAGTTCCCAGGAAATCCCTGTCCCCGCCCATCACCCCGTCCAGACCCCACGTCACGTCCCTACTCAGAAGGCTGCTGTGATAAGCCACGCTCGGACCCCGTAGTCTGGTGTTGGCCAAGAACGACCCTCGGCCCAGCCAGCCTCCATCCCACGTGTTTAACCCAGCCTTTGACTAGCTGCCCCTGGACGGAAGGCCCGCGCCCTTGTCTCGTCACATCCCTAAGCCCTCTGACGAGAGGGCTGCTCTCACTTGCAGCATCTGCCCTCGGCAGGGCCCAGCACGCAGGGCTAACGGCCTGTGTCTGTGTTGTCCTGGGGTGCTGTTGCAGTACTGAGCTCCCCTAAGGGGCTCTCTTCAGTCCACACGGAGTCCCATTTCACTGGCAAGATCCGATCCCTCCTTTCTGCGTCTGGTCAGAGGAAATCGCCGGGACTTCCCTGATTCCGGCCGGTGGCGTCTCCGGCTAAGCCAGTCGGCCTCCTTGAGCCGGGGGGGACACCAGGCCGTTCCTCCTCTTGGCGACCTCACAGAGCATTTCAGGGAGGAGGGCATCCCACCCGGCTCTCGCCGCAGGTGGGTGGAGGGGCCTCTGTGCATGTCTGTCGGCTCCCGTGGTGAACGCAGGCTGTGGGCGCCCTCTCCCTGGGGATGGGCTCTCACGTGGCAGGACGTGGCAGGACGCGTTTACGGCTCAGCTCGTCAGCCAGCTGTGTGATTCCGGGCACACTGCTTAATGCTGCCACGCCACGGTCCCGGCCTGGGTCCCGTGGGGAGGGGCCCCTGGGCTGGATCCCACGGGAGTGGTCCCTGACGTGGGTCCTGCGGGGAGTGGCCCCCGGCCTGGGAGCCACTTGAGTTTGTTAGACTGATGTGGAAGTGCATGTCAGTGGTGGGATTGCTCTGTGGGCGCGGCTCATCAGACGCTCGTTAGACGTGGCTGGGCCCGCTCACGGCCCACTCACGTCCCACTCACGGCTCTCAGTACATATCTGCTCATGTCAGGCCCCTGGTAAAACTCAGGCCTCTCCCGCCCGTAGGATGAGTCCTGACTCCCTAAGCGGCCATCGCAACCCTCACAGCGCGCCCTGCACCTCTGACCAGCCGCGGGCCCTGGAGCGGAGGCCCTGGGCTGCGTCTGACTTGGCCGTGTGGTCTTGGGCTGGACCCCAGTTCCCCCAGTGCGGTCGAGGTCGCCCTGCCATCACCCAGCACAGCACAGCTCCCTCCAGGGAGCCTCCTGGCCCTCTGTGGGTGGCTCCTGACCTGTGCTCCCGCTGCGCTGCCCTGCCCCAGGCTGCTCTGCTCTGGTTGTTTCTCCTCCGCGGAGGTAGTCACCTTCACTGTGAGTCATTGGGAACCCAGCTGGCGATATCTCGGACTCAGGACGTGTGCTCCGGGACCTTTGCTGAACGGCCAGATGGATAAACACGGGCTTCCCAGGGCCGCCATCGCGAAGCACCTGGAGCCGTAAAGCAGGGATGTTTTCTCTCCGCGCTGTGGAGGCTCCCGGTCTGCAAGCCAGTGCCCGCAGGGGTGCCTCC
>NW_006204462.1:529379-537009 GCF_000334495.1 Tupaia belangeri chinensis | reverse complement strand
GCCCGCCGCGCGGGAGGCCCGGGGAGCCGTAAAGCAGGGATGTTTTCTCTCCGCGCTGTGGAGGCTCCCGGTCTGCAAGCCAGTGCCAGCAGGGTTGCCTCCCTCGGAGACCCCGCAACGCCCTCCCTTGCCCCTCCACCCGGGATGTCACCCTGGCCTGCAGCCACAGCGACACTGTTACGGGTGTCCCGTGCTCACGGGCGTGTCCTCCTCCTGTGGGGACAGCTGTCCCGCTAGATTAGATCCATACTGATGACCTCCTCTTCACGTGAATCCATCTGCCAACGCCCTGTCCCTGGTGCCGGTGCCTGGGACTGCAGCAAGCCCTTTTTTGGGGGGATATAATTCAATCTGTAAGAGGATTGCAAACTGATTAATTATTAATATCAGCTATGGGCAGGTGAGGTTTCCCGATTATGATAAAAACATTTATAGAGCCAATCGATGTGCTTAAATAACACGTGTGTATAATGCACGTGTGCACGTGTGTGTGCACGTAGTAACATATGCACACGTCTGATTATTCTGTATTTTGCAAAAATCTGGAGGCTACTTATCCTAGATAGGAAATACTGTGGGATTTGTCTAAAGCCCTTCAAAGACATGTGTCTTATTCAGATGTAAATTTTTAAATGACAAGAAACTGTATCTTTGCCAGCTTAAAGAACACTAAGTTATGCTAATCTGCCACCAAATGTATCCTGCACTTCTATCATTTAAAAAATTAAGAATGCCAAGATTAGTAGTTTTCCTTATTGCTGAAAGACAGCAGCCTAACGGCATCACTCGTTCAGATTTCCGAATGAAGGGACCCCTGTGCTTACACGTCCTCTGTGTCGCTCCCCTCCTCTCCGGGCAGGCCGTCGGCCCTGGTGCCTCCTCTCCGGGCCGGCCATCCGCCCTGGTGCCTCCTCTCCGGGCCGGCCGGCCGTCCTGGTGCCTCCTCTCCGGGCCGGCCGTCTGTCCTGGTGCCTCCTCTCCGGGCTGGCCGTCTGTCCTGGTGGTTCCCGTGGTCTTTCCAAGTGGTTCCCGTGTATGCTAGGTCTTCTCCAGCCTCAGGTTATAAAAAGCAAAGTCAGACAGTAAAAAGCAACAGTCTGCTAAATTGTGCCCTAACTTACAGCACTTAGCAGGCTGAAGTGAAGCAGAGCATTCCACAGATGAAGTAGGGTGTCACTAATCTTTGCAGAACAGACGGAGTTCGAGATTTCCCGTTGCTCTCGTTTAGAGCTTTGGAAGCAGCGTGCTGGGGACGCCGTACCGTGACTCTCCCCATCTCCAGGTTCGTTACACTGGGTCGTCAGATGTGTCACAGGAAAACCCATCAGGACGGGTCCGACAGCACAGTCGTTAGTGATGCTATCAGGCCCGCTCTGGGAACTCTCCAAGCTCCGGTTTTCCTGCTTCTAGGCTTCGAGCTGCTAAAGCAACCCCTGCAAGGAACCAGCTCTGAACAGCCCTTTGGATTGGTACGGGCGGCAACCTGTACTGTGAATGAGCGAACTGTGCTGGGACCCTTTCTTAAAAAATAATTGTGTATTGGGAACCAGCAGTTAGCGTAATGAGTATGTCGCTGGACTCCCATGTAGTCGACCACGGTTCGCGTCCTGGACCTGGTGGCTTAAAACTCACGCCGGGCGTGTGTGCGTGCGTGCCCAAGATCCTGAGAGGAGAATGGAGGAGAAGTGATTGCGGCATGGCCATCCCCCCGGGGCGTGATTTCTCGCTTTCTGTCTCTATGTCTCTCTCTCTCTGTCTGGCGAGCGCACGCGCCCTATAGTGAAAATCTCTCCCCCCCAAAAAAAATTTGTGTATTTAACCTTATTTATCATCATTGCCTTTAATTTGCTATAGTGTGCATGAGCTCACCAGAGAAAGAGAGAGGGAGAAAGAGAAAACGAGAAAGCAAGCTGCCTGGTCTGAGGCTGCAACCATGGCTGGCCTGTGGGAATCCAGTGCCTGAACCCCCACTCCACCTGCCCGCCGCGAGACAGACCGCTGGGGAATGAGAATGTCCGCTCACGCAATGGTGGGCGGTGCGGAACTGGCCACCGCACTTCGGGCCCCCTTACAGTCAGGCGCAGCTGGCCGATGCCTGCCGTTTGCCTCCGCACCTCCGCAGACGTGAGGCCGAGTGTACTTGCGATTTAGGGATGGGACGACACCGGCGGGAAGGAGGCCTGGAAGAGAGTGGGCGGCGTCGCTGCGTTGTTTCACAACAGTTTGCATTCATGTTTATAAAAGTTAATTTATTTATTTTTCATGAGCAAGAGAAGCACCCCGGCAGGGCCTCCTGGTGTGACCGCCCCGTGGCCTTCGCAGCCACCAGGGCCATGGGCCCGAGAGCCAGGTGTGAACGCACTGACTAGAGAACCGAACTCGTGTCTCCGGCGCAGACCCGGCATCATCTCTGAGCCGTGTCCCCGCGGTGCCACCGAGCAGCCTGCTTCACACTTCCCAAGTCTCTCCGGGGCCTGTGCTGTGAGCTCCCGCCAGGAGGAGAGAGGTGGAGCATTTGGACCGGGGGCAGCCAAGGGGGAGGCTCATTGGCAGATTAATGCGACCCTTCCGCAGCTGGGCTCCAGAATGTGTGTGCCGATGCTCCTGCCCTGGCGAGGCGGCGCGGCCCTTGTGGTGACATGCTGGCACCTTACAGCAGGCCACCGGCGAGGTCGCGGGCCCGCTCTCGCTCTCGAAGGAGCGTGTCGGGGAGGAACAAAAGCACAGGCCCAAGTGCAACAGTAGAAGTGGGGCCGTCGAGGCCCCGCGTCCGTGCACACACACCCACGCACGCAGAGGCCCCGTGGCGGTCCTGCGGACGGCGGGCTGTGCTGTCTCCACGCAGAGCCGTGTGCCATGAGGCGTGGAGCTCAGCACCTCCCCAAGGAAGGAGGCTTCAGGTGGCAGCTGGCTGGGTGACCCCGGCCTAGGTGCGTCATGTCTGCAGGGGTGGCTGAGCAGACCCACGGCCGTGTGCGTTTCCTCCAGGGCTGGAGGCCCTGAGTGGTGAAAAGCACTTACAGTCTCAGGAGAAAGGAGCACGAGACCTGTCCCTTCCCGTGAGCACCCGCGTGGTCGTCCTGACTGTCCCACTCCCAGGGCACTGCTGGGTGGAGTTCGGGCGGTTCCGGAGCTCCCAGCACCAGGTGGGGGGAAGGGGACCTGCTGTACCTACCCACTCCCTGCGCGTGTTACCGAGGTTCTCGCTGACCGTGACCTGTGAACGCCAAAGATTTTTCTGCAGGTATCTTACTGAAAAGGCAGCTGGACTATTTTGCTAGGCTGAAATATGTAATTTTTAAGGAATTCTATATTTTGGGACCAGCAGTTGGCGTAATGGCTATATCGCTGGACTCCCATGTAGTCAACTGCGGTTTGAGTCCCGGACCCGGAGGCTTAAACTCACGCTGGGTGCATGGACCTGTGAACGCCAAAGATTTTTCTGCAGGTATCTTACTGAAAAGGCAGCTGGACTATTTTGCTAGGCTGAAATATGTAATTTTTAAGGAATTCTATATTTTGGGACCAGCAGTTGGCGTAATGGCTATATCGCTGGACTCCCATGTAGTCAACTGCGGTTTGAGTCCCGGACCCGGAGGCTTAAACTCACGCTGGGTGCATGTGCGTGCGTGCCCAGGATCCGGAGAGGAGAATGGAGGGGAAGGGATTGTGGTGTGGCCATCCCCCCGGGGGTGGTTTCTTGCTCTCTGTCTCTCTGGCAAGTGCAGTACCCAGTAGCACAGGAAGGGCAGCTGGCAGATGAGGTCCGTGTGGGGCTGGACTCCGGCGGCGCACTTGGGCCTGGGCTCGCTGACGCCATGGCTGTGACATCACTGCTCACCCTCGTGCAGACACTCGGCCAGCTCTCAACACCACGTCGCCGAGCCCTGACCTCCCCAGCTGTGGTCCTGCTTGACAGAGGAAGCCGTGCCTGCGGTCGGGAAGATGACCTTCCTGCCAGCCCTGCCCCGGCTGCCCTTCCCTCCCTTCTACCGCACCATGACGTCCTGCCCTGAAGCCGGCTCGGCCTCGGGGGCTTGTCTTGGAGCTGTCTTGGCGCTAAGCAATGCGTTAAATGGACAACACCCAGTGAGATCCCAGACCGTTGGAGCTGATGGTTTCCGACTCACTGACAGTCCCCTCCTGGGGCCTCGGCTCCTCGCCTCCTAGGAAGGCGTGCCCCTTGTCCCATCAGGACCTTCCTTGGCCTCCTCGCGCCTGCCAGCACTCACCCTGAAGCCTTGCCCTCTGCCCCCGTGCTGGACAGGTCACTTAACGCACACTCCCTGGGGCTCATAGCGAGCTTATGTATGAGGATTTATGTGCTTTCTTTAAAAACAGCCTGGCGTCCTTGACGCTGGCACATCCTCCCATACCCGGCGGGGTCCAGTGTAGGTGACCTTCGGGCTTACCCGCTGATTACTCTGAGTCTGGAGGCAAGGAGGAAGGACAAGGTGGGTACAGTGTGTGCCAGGTCGCAGAGTCCCTCGGCCCTGGGTGAGCGCTGTGTCCAGGGGATGCACCCCGTGCAGAGGAAGCCCACCGTCCTGGGCAGCCCCTTGGGAGACAGCGTCTCCTGGGATGTGGCCCACCTAGCCGGTGGACAGTCACGTGGCTGCATTGCCAGCCCTTTGGAAACAACTCAAGGGGAGGACTGAGCAGAAGGGTTGGTCCATGCAGCGCTCGGCTCTGAAATGCTTCCGTCTACCCGGCTGGCTCTCTTGGCAACACTGGCAAGTGCTGGAAGCTTTTTTTTTGCGTAAGGAATTATTCTTCTGTAGGTATTGACCACGTTTATAGAAATACTTTATTATCGTGTCCTTTTGTGCAGAAAAAAGCATGAGTGAGAAGTAGGTCAGGGGAGGCCATCAGGGAGGTGAAGACGGGACCGCCAGTGGGTCGCCACACCCAGGTGCACGCTGTCTGCGCAGGAGCACGAGCCGGGCGGGAAGGCTCCGGGCAGGACGTCCCAGCGAGAGGCGTGACTTCCCTGGAGGATGAGCCCTGGCTGGAAAGCTCCCAGAGGGACGTCCCAGTGAGAGGCAGGCTGTCTGTGTGGAAGCACAAGCCGGGACAGGAAGGCTCCCAGAGGGACGTCCCAGAGGCTGTCTCACTGTAGGCGAGTGGCCGGGGGAGGACCGGTACCAGGCTGAGCTCTGTGTTGCTGACACCCACGCGCTGGCTCCTGCACCGTGACGGTACTGGAGGTGGGAACAGCCAGGCTCGTGGCCTGATGTTCACGGGAGGAGACCCCACAAGGCCGAGCACGCAGCTCACATCTGGACTGGGGGGCTTGAAAACCACACCCGGCCCAGATTCCCAGGGGATGGAGAAGTGGAGACAGGATTGCAGCACGACCTCCCCACGGGGAGTGCTTTATGCCTCTCCCTCTGCCTCTCTGTCTCTCTGTCTCTCTTCCTGGTGAGTGCACATGCCCTCTGGCAAATTAAGAGAAAACAAAAACCGAGCTAGGACCTTTGGGAAGTGCCTCAGCCAGGCGGGATCGCCTCCCTGGCCGGGCCCTGCCCCGTGAGAGGCTGGGAGCATCATCCCCTCTGCCTGAGGGCAGCAGAAGGCCCGTGTGCCGCAGTGCAGCCTCACGGCCATACCTGCTGCTCCCTGAACGTGGACGTTGGGCCTGCAGGCTGGACAAAGGCGGCAGGTGGCATGCAGCCCGACCTGCAGGCTCCCGAGCCTCGCTGCCCCCCGGGCTGCTCAGGCCTCGCCCTCCCGCTGCGGCTCACTCGCTTCTCCAAGTAAGAGAAGGCGGACACGGCTGGCTCCGTGCTGGCTACAGATCCCTTCCGGCCTGTTTCCCAGGGCCGAACCCAGCCACATCGTCAGGGCGCTCTGCAGGCGCCCCTGTCGCCAGCAGGTCTGTGAGGACAGTGGGCTGTCTGTGCTCACCTCGTCACCCCTTCGGTGTGACCTGGGGCGGGTCGTCAGGGAAAAGCCGGTCAGCAGACGCGGGTGAGAACAATGCGGGGGCTGGAGGCGTCCGGGTGAACGCGGCCTGATCAGCAGGTGGCGAGGCCGTGGGGAGGAGTGGAAGTGAGGGGCCAGGGTGATGCCAGGCAGAGGCTTTGCTTCCTCGCTGGCCGAGGGCCTAGGAATCGGGCTCCCTCGGGGGGGGAGGGGAATCAGAGCTGTCGTAGTCAGCAAGACACAGGGACCTCCTGGGCAGCCACGGGTCTGCGGGCACAGGGCTCCAACGGCCAGTCTGGGCACAGTGCCAGGGCCGGTGTGGGCAGAGCTGTGGGGTGGGTCTGCAGGAGGCACCGGAGCACCAGAGGCTGGGTCCAGGGAAACCGCGAGGGATGGGCAGCAGCCCCGGTGCCCGTTCACACCGGGGAGTGGGCGGGGAACACAGTGGGGGGGCAGCATTGGCCAGGGCACGCACCCGGACGAGCTAGAAGAACCAGGGCAGACCTGGAGCTGGGCGCCTCCCTCAGGCTGCAGGCGTCAATGCCGGGCCTGGGCCTGAGGCCTTGGGAGCACTCACAGACTCCGGGAGTGGGAGGTCCGCGTGGTCAGTGTGTCCTGCCTGTGCACCCGGCCGCTGCCGTATTTGCAGTGAGGGACCTGGGCAGCACTGTGGGTGAGGGAAGGGGGAGATGGAAACCCTCACCCAGTCTATAAACCTCGTCAGGGAGGTAGGCAAAATTAAAAAATAAGACTAATTGTCTGCGGTCGAGCTGTTCATACCCGGGGGGCGTTTCCTCTGTGTCTGAACGACCTTGCGCCTCCCGGCCTTCTGGTGCACCTGCTGCCCCAGCGTCCAGAGTGTGAGGACGCCACACACGTGGGAAGCACGGCCCCGTGGGGACGTGGCACTGTCTGGGTGTCCCGTGCAGATTCACGGGCTCTGGAGAACGCCGGGTCTTTCCGCCCAAGAACCCTGATGCTTTGCTGTCCACGCCAGGCCTGCCTTTCTAGAGAAGTTCGTAGGTCTAAGAAACGTCTTTGAGAAAGACCCCAGCCCTGGTTTGCATCACGTGCATGCTCCCGAGGGATGTCCGATCGTGCTCACAGCTCAGACCCCGCAGGGCCGGTCGGTGAGGTCGGACACCCCGCAGTTCTTTACACAGAACCACTTCCAGTAACGTGCCAGCCTCCTGCCCGCTGGTGTCAGCGAGTTGCTTGGAATGCAGAGCAGTCGTGCCAGGGTGAGGTCGGCGTGGCGAGCTCACACCACTCCACGGCGAGCCCTTCCGGCCAGCCTACACGGAGCGAGCTGCTCCCACTTTCACACCAAGCACGTCTTAAAGGCCAGCCGAGAAGCCAGCACCCTCGTCGGGACGAACTGGCCTGCCGTGATCCGTGTACACTCCTCGTACACACGCGAGTGGTCCGAGGGGGTCCCGGGACCTGAACCCAGAGGAAGCGAACCCTAATTACCGCATCTGGCAGTCCGTGGGGACCAGGCGTGCTGACCACGGGCAAGTGAGTAACAGAAAGGGCCCTGCCGCACTCGGCCGAGAACGGAGCCAGGGCCTCCTGCTCGCAGCCCCCAGGCACGCAGCTCAGCGCAATCCAAGGGCGCGGACCCTGCTCGGCCCGGGCGGGGAGGCGGCCCAGAGCAGGGCTGTGGCTGCGGCCCAGACTTCAGCCGTGCCCAGGCCGCCGTCCA
>NW_006204462.1:521194-528560 GCF_000334495.1 Tupaia belangeri chinensis | reverse complement strand
GCCGCCGGCCCTACCTCCGGCCGTCCCCAGGCCCCCGTCCAGCCAAGCCGTCGTCCCAAGACCAGCTGCGTTTCCACCGGCTGCCTTCAAACCGCGGTCCCGGCCCCCGTCACGGTTCCGGCCCCTGTCACGGTTCCGGCCCCTGTCACGGTCCCAGGCTGGCTGACTCTTAGGCTCCGCGGAGTGAGCGACGGGCCCCGAGGGCAGCGAGAGCTGGGGCGGGCGAGGCGGGCCCCGTGCTTCCTGCTCTCTGGGACTCGCCCGGAGGTGCCGTGCTCAGTTCAGGAGTCCTGACGTTTGGGGTTGCCCCGGGTCAGCGGTGACGGTGAGAGAGCTACGTGAGCCTGGAAGGATGGGAAGGTGATGGGGATGGGGGGACTGGCGGACAGGAGCAGGGAGGCGCAGGGCCAGCTCCCCTCGTGCCTGGGAGGAGCCGCAGCTCGGCTCTGCCTGGCGTCGTACCTGCAGCACGATGGCTGCTGTAATGGGCCCAGCGCTGGCCTGGCAGAGTGGATGGAGGCCAGAGGGGCAGGAGGGACAGGAGGGAAGGTGGCGGGCCCACTCGCGTTCTGGAAGCCAGTGAGGGGGAAGGGGGTTCTGGCACCGTGGTGGCGGTCACTGCTGCTCCTAACTTGTGGTGACAGCTGGAGAGGGGCGTGGGAGGCGTGCGGCAGGAGGCAGGACCTCCTCACGTCCCGCCGGCAGCCACAGGCCAGACCCCGTTTGCGGGAGCCAAGGAGGCAGTGCGAAGCTCTCAGGCCTCCTGGCTGAGTCACCATGTGCTCCTGGCAGCTGGGCGTCTTCGCACGGGGAGACGTTGGGCCGCGAGTGTGTGGGGAGGCGGCCCTCTGTGTCAGACACTGAAGTCTCAGTGCAGGGACCAGCAGTTCGTGTAATGGCTATGTCGCTGGACTCCCATGTAGTCGACCGCAGTTCGAGTCCTGGACCCAGTGGCTTAAACTCATGCTGGGCGCGTGTGCGTGCGTGCCTAAGCTCCCGAGAGGAGAATGGAGGAGACGGGATTGCGGCGTGGCCAACCCCCCGGGGGGGGGGTGATTTCTCGCTTTCTGTCTCTCTGTCTCTCTCTTGCTGACAAGCGCACACGCCCTATAGCAAAACCTCTCTCAAAAAAAAAAAAAAGTCTCAGGCAGAGCCAAGACCGTCCTGTGCCACCATGTCAGCCTCGCCTGGGCTTCCTTCTAGGGGAGACAGAAAGGATGCTCTCCGGTCGGTGTTGGCGACAGTCACACTGGGCCTGCGCTCTGGGGCAGCAGCGGCTCGGTCTTGGCTGAAGCCGCCGTCCTGGAACCCTCTCCTGTCTCCTCTCAGCTGCTTTGTCTTCCCGGCCAGGAGGATGGAGGGCGGGCTCGAGCAGGCAAGGCTTACAGGCAGGCCCGTGAGCACTGGCCCAGCCCTGCAGAAGGCTAGGGGGTTCGCCGTCTCTCCTCCCCACCCCGAGGTAGGGACAGGGATGTGTGCATGGCTCCTGGTGGCACTGGGGCTTCCTCCCTCCCCCGTCCTCCCTCCGTGGTCCCTCCTGGGTTCCCACCGTTCCTTAGCAGAGCACTTCTGAACCCCAGCCACCCGTTAATAGGAGGGTGTGAAAACACTGAGGTCTCATGGAATTCCTCTCGCTCGGCCAGTTCCAAACACAGATGCTTCCTGGTTTATGCTTTCCTCTCACTTTCTCTGGAGTCTAAACAGGAAAATGCGTTCCTGGTATAACCCAGTACAGCTGCCCTTCACCAGGGATCAGATTCCAAATGGGGCGGAGCCCCGCCAGGGTGTGGGTGTCGGGGGGAGTCGTGCACGAAGGCATTTCTTAGAGCAGGCGTGTGACGGTTCCCACGATCTCATGTCACAGCTGCAGACACCGAGGTCGCCGGGTCGCTGCGATGGCCCCACGTGTGCGGCAGCCACTAGCCAAGATCCACAGCAGCCCACAGCTTTGCCCGGCGTGCAGGGACGTGGCCCCGCTCAGCACTCAGCCCCACTGTCCAGCAGAGGCCGGGCACCGACCTGGCGTTAGCCTGACGTGCGTGACAGCGGCGGGGCGGGAGGACACGGCAGGACCAAGTGTCCACACACCTTGGCTCCAGCCGCCACTCGCTGCCTGTCGGAGGGACGGAAGCCTTTGCTTTTGCGTGGACGGGACTGCCAGGCGCCCCGTGGGTCCCTCCTAGCTCTCTGAGTCCCGGCTTTCCCCGTTTACTTTTCGCAGAGCAAATGAGCTTGACCAGGGCACGGGCCGCCATAACCCTCATTGTCCCCGCGTCCATGCTGTCTGACCTTGCCCCGAATGGCTACCTGCAGAGCCCATGAACTCTGCTGTCCAGAGGCATTAATTACTTACGGCAGCTGGAACGTGAGGGTGGCCTGGCCCTGTGCGACTCAGCTCTCCTCGCCCGCCGGTTACACTGGCCCCGCGTCGCTGGGACCTGGAGCCCTCTCTCCACGTCACTTCCCTGCGACCTCCTGCCGCCCTCCCGCCGCCCAGTCCTGTCCTAGGGTCTCCTGTCTCTTGCCCAGGCCCCACCATTTGTGCCTTGCTGAGTTTTATTTCCTGCTTCCGTGACCAGTTCTCACCGGCTTCGCCTTCCCGGGCCCTACAGTCCCCCTCCGCCCTTCCTTCCCACCGTGCCCTAGTCCAGGCTGCCTCACCCCTCCTGGACCCCTGAGCACCACGCAGCAGTCAGCACACTGCAGGTGCCAGACCGGCCGCGTGGCCCACTGCCCGCATGGCCCCTGCGTCCTCTGGTCTCCAAGGCCAGAAGCCACCAAGACCTGCAGGCAGAGGGCAGCTTCCAGCCCTCAGCTGTCTCCCGTCTCTGGGTTCTCCCCTCCCCGTGGCCCTCCCAGCTCCTCCCCACCCCCTGGTCCTGGAAAGCAGCCCTGTGCTGGTGTCCCCCGCAGCCCCTGGGGTGCTCACTCTGGGCTCACACTCACCCACACCCACGTCCTCAGAGGGGCCTCTGGGCGACCCTCCGGGAAATGCCAGATGTCGGTGCCCGTGCAGCTGGGACTCGACTGGGCCACACTCTGCCTCCGCGTCTGGGCTGTCACCACCAGGACTGCAGTGGCGGAAGCACATGGACACGGCAGGAACACGGTGGGCCTGTCGGAGGACAGTGCAGTAATGGGAAGGGAGAACAGAGGGACCTGCCACTCATACACGGTGACTGTCGGCACGGGAGGAAAGAGCCGAGGAGCGCGGCCGGGCCTGCGGGCGAGGAGGCTGGGAGGTTGATCTGACAGGGCAGCTCTGGGGTCAGGCCCGTCGAGAAGGAGCACCAGCGTTGTGTGTAAGATAACTGCTGACGGGGCCAGGCAGGGACGCGCAGTGAAACAACGCCCTGGGAGGCGGTCCTGCACGGGAGGTTCCTGGTTCTAGTCCGGAGACCTCCCCGAGTACACCGGGCACTGCGAGCCCACGCCAGGCTCATGGAGGGCTGCGGTGCCGTCTGTCTCCTCTCTCACTCACGGAACAAATAAATAAACCCAAGCTCACCCCCCACACACAGAGCTGATCAACGTGGCCTTACACCCGTGTTGCAAGAAGACATACTTTAGAGAGCTAATTAAAATACCATTGCTTTCTACGGCTGAGGGCCTTCAAGGCATTCATGGAAAACATTAGGAAAGAATTGCAGTGGATTTAAAGTTAACTGCGCCAAAATAAGCCTGCAGCCACGGGCCTCCCTCATCCTCCTTTTCCAGGTTGGATCTGCCCAGAGCAGAGCTGCAGGGGAGCGTCAGGAGAGCCCCCCACCTCCCCCGTCTGGTGGTGCATGGGCCACCCGGTCGAGCTGGCGGTGGGTGTGTGGCCACCGGGGCCCTTCGAAACCCTTTTATCCATTTTGGGAACGTCCTGTTTCCTGCCGAGAGGAGGCAGTGGAATAAAATGTCAACAGAGAAGACCCAGCACCCTGCTGGTGGGGAAGTTCTCAGGCCAAGTCTAGTCTTCTCTGCTCTTGTCTGCTTAGCTCAGATGGCGTGAGCTTTACCTGGGAAGACCGCACTGCAGGGTCCCTTCAGCCTGGCCGGCAGGAACTAGCTCGGTGCCGAGTCAGACGGAATCACAGAGCCGAAGAAGGAGGGCAGCTGCCTCCAGTCCACACTCGGCAGCACCGGCCTTCGGGCGGCGTGTGCCAGTAAGAGACTAGCCCCAGCCCCAGCCCCGCCATGTACTCATCATGAGTACATGCAGTCTCGCGAAAGGCCATGGAGAATCCATGTTACAGCAAAACTGGGCATGGTTCTCACGGCTTGTGCAAAAAGTAAACACACCATTTAACCCATCGCATTCTAGTTATGGCCGGCGTGATGACAGACCGGGGACAGCAGACTCGTGAGATGCTGGACCTGCTGGGAGGGTTTGGCGCAAGGGCGTGGAGGGGAGGGACATGGTCAGGGAACCGGGACGGGGCAGATGGAGGCCACTCTGTCTCTGTCGTGGTTGAGAATCTACCCATCTGCGTGATGGCAGCCTTGGTGCCCAGGGTCACGGCTGCCCAGCTGTGGACTAGGGGCCTCCTCGTGCCACCTGCTGAGCCCCTCCTGGGGGCTGCCTGAGCTGAGCAGGCCGTGGAGCACAGGCTGAGCAGCTGCTGCCTGGCTTGGCCGCGTGGCCGGCACAGAGACTTACAGTTGAGCATCTCCCGGACGTCGATGGGTTCGAAAGTGATAATGAGGAGGCTTTATGTAGCATTTGAGGATCAAATTATTCCCCTAATATTAGTCCCAGTATTTTAAAATAAAGCATCTGGCTGGCTGATGAAATCTGTAGAATGTGTCCATTAGAACAAATCGAGTTTGTTACATAATGTCCTTTGCCAAAAAGGCTTGCAGTTGTTACGTGGGGAGGGAATGAATTAATCCACGCGGTATTATATCCTGTATCCGTAATGGCGTGACTCATCCTCATTGCAGGTAAGGTTCCGGAGCTTTCAGAGCCCGGCTAACTCGTGACATGCCGGGCCAGACGTGGCGCCAGGTGGACACCCCCTGGCTCGGCTCGGTGCCGGTGCCAGGTTGGCTCAGCAGCAGGGCTGGCCTCCGTGGAGGGGAGATGTCTCCCGAGGTGTCTCAGGGCAGGGGTGAGTCAGTGAGTCGGCCACAGGAAGATGGCCTGTTTCTGTCCCCATGAGGCATCTTGTGAAGACCAAGCAGGGCGGGGTAATGGGGTGAAGGAGGAGGCCTGGAGAATTCTGGAAGTAAGCTCAGTCCCGTGGCAGCTCACCTGGCTGTGTGCTGGGGTCCCCAGAGAGCCAGGAATGAAGCAGACCCGCGAGATGTGCAGCTGGCAGGGTCACACGGCTGCTGGGGTGTCCTCCTGATACCCAGGGGCTGTCCCCACGCTCACACCTGTCCAGAGGGAAGGTGCGGCTACTTCCGTTCTTCAGAAGAGGAGACCGAGGGCCACGGTGCGTGCTCGAGGTCACTGACTGGAGAGTGAACTCGACCTGACTCAGAGCCGGTCCTCGGCGTCCAGTGAAGTGAGTCAGCGCCTTCACGCTCAGGCGTGCACACACACACACACACATACTGGGTGCACGGCACAGCCCATAGGCCTGTGAGGGTAAAGGCCACGGTGAGATGCCACCTTTGTTATGAGCAAGAGCTCTTTATTTTCAGGGTTTTGCCACAGGGCGCATGTGCTTGCAGGAGGGAGACAAGTGAGTGAGAAGTCACCCACCGAAGGGACAGCCATGCTGCAGTGCCTTTGTCTCCACTCTCCTGGGGTTTGGGGCACTCGTGCACATGTGCTCAGGGTAAATTCCAAGCCGCCGGGTCCAGGACTCGAAACGCTGGCGGGCCCGTCGGAGTCCTGCGCCTCAACCACCATGGCACCTGCTGGCCCCGGGAGCAAGGGACTCCCATATCGCCTGCTTCTGGTGACAATCGTGTCTTGTGTCCATGTTGTTCTAACGCGTTAAAGTCAGATTAGAACCCGTGAGACTTTTTCGATTTTAAAGAAACCCTCCATTCACAGACACCGGAGCAGTCAGCTGCACCCTCTTCTTCCCCCAGGTTATTTCTAAGCTCCTGCGGGAGAAGATCAAGAACTCGCTTCATCCGAGGTCCTGGCTGCTTCCATGTTCTGTGTTATTGGACTTTGGACCAATAAGACACGAGTATTCACTGCAGTAAAACAGAGTCTGGGGAGTTTATTACAGCTCTCTGGTGAAATCGTAGGAACAGTAAGACGCGCTTTTCCCAGTCTCCCTGAGCTAGCCACAACCGATGTGCACGCATACACCAGGCCTGTGTCGTGTGCTTTCCCGTTGTTGAACTTCGCGTGTCGCAGACGGTTTCTCACAGGACGCTGTGGCGTCTACACCCACCTGAGCTGACAGGCACCAGGCGCACGGGGTCTGTGGCCCGTCTGGGTGCAGTGGTAGGACACCTGACCCATTTAGGCAACACAGCCCTCGGCCGCCAGCTCCTCCATGGCTGACTCACTGACTCCCCACTTCACGGTGCTCACTCACCCAGAAGGCGGGGTCCTCGTCCACCTAGTGGTTTTCCTATCAGTATTGAATTGTGAATATGGTAAGAATTTTAACCCTCGCTGAGGAAAAAGTGCATGCTGAGGGAATGGAGGTGAAGTGAGATTCGAACTCAGAGCTCCAGAAATTCTGGCCCACTGCTCTTTGAGGTGATGTATGATAAGACTCTTAACCATAGTCCCTTCTTCTTCTTTTTTTTAAGAGAGAGACAGAGATAGACAAAATGAGAAGCCACCCCGGGGGGAATGGCATGCAGAACTTCCTTCTCCTCCATGTTCTTCTCGGGATTTTGGGTACACACGCACATGTGTCTGGCATGAGTTTTAAGCTGCCAGGTCCAGGACTGGAACCATGGTCGACTATGTGGGAGCCCAATAAATTAACCATCTGCTGGTCCCAAGACTCTTATCACATTCTTTATTTTATCTATCTATTTTTTTTTCCTTTCCTTTTTTTTTTCCCTATAGGGTGCATGAACTCGCTGGAAAGACAGAGAGAGACAGAGAGACAGAAAGAGAAAAATCACCCCCCAGGGGGGATGGCCACACCACAATCCCTTCTATTCTATTCTCCTCTCGGGATCTTGGGCATGCACGCACATGACCCCAGCGTGAGTTTAAGCTACCAGGTCCGAGACTCAAACTGCGGTCTACTACATGGGAGTCCAGCAACATAGCTATTACACCATCTGCTGGTCCCTACCATATTCTTTTATTTATTTATTTATTTATTTATTTGTTTGGAGAGATTTTCACTGTAGGGCGCGTGCGCTCGCCAGACAGACAGAGAGAGACATAGAGACAGAAAGCGAGAAATCACCCCCCAGGGGGGATGGTCACGCCGCAATCCCTTCTCCT
>NW_006204462.1:520212-520971 GCF_000334495.1 Tupaia belangeri chinensis | reverse complement strand
CCTGCCCCATTTAGGAAACACAGCCCTCGGCCGCCAGCTCCTCCATGGCTGACTCACTGACTCCCCACTTCACGGTGCTCACTCACCCAGAAGGCGGGGTCCTCGTCCACCTAGTGGTTTTCCTATCAGTATTGAATTGTGAATATGGTAAGAATTTTAACCCTCGCTGAGGAAAAAGTGCATGCTGAGGGAATGGAGGTGAAGTGAGATTCGAACTCAGAGCTCCAGAAATTCTGGCCCACTGCTCTTTGAGGTGATGTATGATAAGACTCTTAACCATAGTCCCTTCTTCTTCTTTTTTTTAAGAGAGAGACAGAGATAGACAAAATGAGAAGCCACCCCGGGGGGAATGGCATGCAGAACTTCCTTCTCCTCCATGTTCTTCTCGGGATTTTGGGTACACACGCACATGTGTCTGGCATGAGTTTTAAGCTGCCAGGTCCAGGACTGGAACCATGGTCGACTATGTGGGAGCCCAATAAATTAACCATCTGCTGGTCCCAAGACTCTTATCACATTCTTTATTTTATCTATCTATTTTTTTTTCCTTTCCTTTTTTTTTTCCCTATAGGGTGCATGAACTCGCTGGAAAGACAGAGAGAGACAGAGAGACAGAAAGAGAAAAATCACCCCCCAGGGGGGATGGCCACACCACAATCCCTTCTATTCTATTCTCCTCTCGGGATCTTGGGCATGCACGCACATGACCCCAGCGTGAGTTTAAGCTACCAGGTCCGAGACTAAAACTGCGCTCTACTA
>NW_006204462.1:516460-519976 GCF_000334495.1 Tupaia belangeri chinensis | reverse complement strand
TTTAAGCCACCGGGTCCGGGACACGAACCGCGGTCGACTACGTGGGAGTCCAGCGACATAGCCATTACGCTAACTGCTGGTTCCCCCTACCATATTCTTAATGGTAAGAAAACAAGGACCTGGAATGCTACCTCCTACCTGCCCCTCACCACACACGTGCAGACATGACATGCACACACGTGTTCTGAATGGCCTCGGCCTGGAAGATGCACACCCCACTCGCTGGAGTTAGCCACGTGGTCCCCACCTGGCTCCAAAGGTTGGGACAGGTGGGCGGGCTCGGCTCGGGAAGCGGAGCTGGGTGGTAAGTGCCGACTCTGCTCACGCTCTGAAACGGGTTAGCTGGGGCGTGCCAGCGGAGGTACGCACCATGCCGCTCGGTGCACTCCAGCGCCACGCAGCCTTTGCGATGCGGACCGACCGAAGTGCCGCCCGCGACTGAGCGGCCCGCGAGCCCCGTCCACGTCGGTGCGGACCAGCGTGTGTGGTCGCTCTGAGGGCGGCATCGGCCCAGCGTCCTGCCCAGGGGCTACCTGGAACCTGACCGAACACGGGTCCAGGGGTCCAGCACGAGCGCCTGCCTTGGCTTGATTCTGGTCCTGGTGTCTGCATTTCACCAGCCGTGCGACGTGGAATTCCGACCTCACAGCAACACTGCAGCTCATTGCAAGTCAGTGTGTTTGGAGACTAAAACCGAAGTATAAACAGTTTCCAGGGACTACTCTGGGTAGGAGTATAGAGACACGGGGGCGTGGCAGAGCCAGACGCAGGCTCAGGTCCCGAGGGCGTGTCTGCCCGCCCCTCCCTTCCTCGTCTGAACTGGAGGTGCCAGGTGGGCGAGGGGCCTGGAGTCAGGGTAGCTGGACCTGGCCTGGGAACCGGAGGGGGCGGCTGTGTTCCCGAGGGCTCTGGACCAGGAGCAGGGACAGCGGGGTGTGATTAGTCACACCTGCGGGGCGGAGCCCCATCTCAGGGCCTGGGGGCGGGAGCTGGTGGGACCCCGGCTGGTGGGCCTGCCCCTGCTCCGCGGCCAGTAGGCCTACCCCTGCTCCACACGCTCTCCTCTCTTTCCCACTCCACAGGGCGGTGGGGCTGAGACAGGAAGCTCCCTGGTGAACCACAGGAGGTGCAGGGAGGGACTCCGCAGCCCAGGGGACCTGGCATACTTATCCAAGGCGGTTCTCTGGGCAGAGGCGGCCTTGGCTCAGTCTGGCCTGTGGACCCCAGTGCAGGCGCTGGCCCTGGTCATGGGACACCTGCGGGCACCCGCACAGGCCTGGGGTACCGAGAGCACTGACTTCAGAAAGGGGTGTGTCTCGCCCTCGGGGGCGCTGCTGGGCGAGGGGTGGCGGGCCCAGGTGCCCCTGTGTAGTCTTGTGGAGTGGCTCTGCAACCGTGCAGGCTCTGCATTCTCATTGCTGGTGGGCCCCGGGTTCGAATCTGCCGACCACTGCTCTGCAGGCCTGCTGCTCTCCTAGCACCTGCTCCCAGCTCCTGCAGGGGTGAGGGGTGGGGGAGGCTCGGCTCTGCTCTTCCTCGTTGGCTCTCTCACCGCCTCCGCCCCCACCTGCAGTTTAGGAAGGAGAGTTCTGGAAGTCCAAGCTTATTCTTTTGACCTCCAAAATGGGGTCATTGTCCTCAGCTGACCAGTCAGTGTCTGGAATGTGAGACCACTTCTTAGTCCCATCCCCGTCCTCGGGAGGAGAGGCCCCTGCTGGCTGTGAAGAAGCCCTGATGTGTCACGGCCGGGTCCCTCCACGGTCTCAGCCCTGGAGCCTGGCCGTAATTGAAGGGAAGCACCAGTTTCCCTTTCATGCAAGAAGTCGGGACAGGGCAGGCTTGGCTTTCTGCCCCAGGCCGTGAGTAGGGGGGTGTCTGGGCTTTCTGCCCCAGGCCACGAGTAAGGGGTCCAGGCAGGACGGAGGTCATAACTGGCTGCTGCTCCAGTTGCCTCCAGCCTGCAATCCTGGTGCCGTGGATGGTGGGGGTATGCCCCTGTGCGCACACACGTGTGTCCAGTCTGTGCGTGTGCATGCACATGTGAGCACCCCACCTCCGTGTCCCTGTCCCCACACCCTGCCTCGCCATCCCCGCTCTATGACCTGCTGCCTCTGTCCTCGTGTCTTTGGGTTTCCGTCCTGGGCTGCTTGGGTTGGACCCGTCACTGTGTTACAGCTGTGGGAAGCCTGGCTGATGCTGGCTTCATGGTCTCTATTTGACAAAAACAAAACAAAACACCAAGGAAAAGCGGTATGTTCGTCTTCAGAGTCGGGCTCGAACGCGGAGCTCTTCCTGTCCAGAAAACTCCCTTGGGCCAGGGTTCCCCAGGCATTTAGAACTCTCAGGACAGGAAAACCTCCTGAAGGATAATGTGGACACGTTTTTACTTTTTTAAGTTTGTTCTGCCATAGTGCCGGTGCATGCATCAGAGAGGAGAGAGACAGAGACAGTGAGAGGGAAAGTGAGAAATCACCCCACGGGGGCATGGCCACGCTGCAGTCCCTTCTCCTCCTGGGATCCTGGGCACACACATGCCCAGCGTGCATTTCAAGTTGCCAGGTCTGGGAACTGAACTGCTGCCGGCCACGTGGGAGTCCCCAGTTCCTTAACTACTATGCCACCTGCTGGGCCCGGCTGTGGATGCTTCCTAAGAACTACTGTGCCCGACCCGCATTCCTGAGAACTGACGTCTTGGGAGGGTACTCACAGCCTGTCGGAAAGCTGTGGGTAATGAAAACCTAGCTGTGTGTCCTCACTCTCTCCTACAGAGACTGACATGGCATGGCCGGGTCACCATGTCTTCAGGATGATGCTGTCCAGACCGGCTGGTGGCAGGTGCTAGCCAGCGTACAAATCGAGCTGCCCGGCACTAGGCTGAGTGGGTGTGCGGCCTCCCACCTGGCACATGCACACACACGAGGGTGGCAGTGGGGGTGACGGGTAGGAGACGTGGCCCTCATTACGGGGTAGGCTGTAATCCCGGGGCGCAGACAGCGGCTAGTGCTCTCAAGGGACAGACAGACGCCAACGCTGAGGAGGGGATGACAAGGCCCTGTGGGTCAGAGCGGGGCTGCCCCACTGGTACGGGTCCCGACCCATGGTGTGTTGAAGTGACGACTCGCTCGCTCTTCCTCATGGCTGCCGTGTTGCTCTTGTGTTCAAGGACGCTGTCCCCGTCAGGCGTGTGAACCCCACGCTGGCCCCGAACACAGTGCCTGGAGCCCCATGTACGTGGGGTCTTCTGAGAGCCCAGGGCGAATGCCGACTGTGACAAACCACACGCGGATTTCGACATCGTCGGCACAACAAGCTCATGCTGCACCTCCATTTTCCATGAACTTTTCAGGCCCCACACCTCTGGGGTAACTGCGTGAGCGCTGCTGACGGTGCTGGGACACGGCTGCGAGCACATGGGTTGTCACATGTGACAGGCGTGTGCAGCCTGCTCCCTGCGTGTGCACGGTCCTGGCCAGTCTTGAACTGGAGTAACCTCGACCCCTCAGCACTCCCTTCGGC
>NW_006204462.1:515217-516414 GCF_000334495.1 Tupaia belangeri chinensis | reverse complement strand
TAAAGCCACGGCCCTGGGCCACGCATTGCACGCGTGGGGCGGTGCTCAAGGCTGCCCTGGGCCGAGGATGGGGGGCGGCAGCCTTCCGCCCCTCCTGTAAGCTGCCAGTCACAGCAGTGGTGGACAGTGGCCACGGCGTGTGGCGGCTCTCAGGTGGAGGCTTCCAGTGAGACGCAGACACGTGCAGAGGGGCCCCGTCCTTCCTCGCCTCGGCTCTGCAGGCTCCTCTCCGTCTCCCCCGGGGCTGGGTCAGCCGGGCGCTGTCATCGGGGGCGGCAGCCGAAGCTTGGCGCGTGTGTGTTTGGCAGGAGCTGTCCACTTTGGGCGACTTCGTCACAAGCTGCACTCTGCTGCCCTTTCGCCTTGAGTGACGGAGTGCCCACAGTCTGGGCACAGAGCGGCCCTTTGATGGTGACGCGCTGTCCCTGTGCGGGAAGGGGCGGTGCTCTCTGCGTCCCCTTCCCTGGGAACGGCGGGCCTACAGCCCCTCAGCGCCTGCCTCTACCGACAGATAAGTGCGGCTTAACTGGCGGTGAAGCCATGGCTGGTTCAAAGCCATTAAGTTTAACGGTTTGTGTAATGGTATCTACCGCTGATGAAGTAACCAGAACGGCTGCTGGACTGTGCGGGCCAGACCTCCGTCAGCACAGGCACCGAACGACGCCGGCCCCCTGCCAGGCATGTGTCCCCACTCCAGGTGCACCCCGCCTGGCCGTGGACTTCTGGGGAAGGCTGATGCCTTGAAGCTACTGAATCTGAATTTTGCATGTCTTTTAGTTTTTAAATACTCAGTGATATGTAATGAGCGCTAGTAAAGACACTCAGTGCAAGTCAGGTTAATGTAAGTTTGAGCCCGAGGGAAGCCTGGAAAGCCTGGGTTAGTGTGACCTCCCCCCCCCCCCCCCCCCCCGTCATGGAAGTCAGAACGGAAGTGAAGTAGGATTAGGTGTTTTCATTCCTGTATCCTCGGGGTCTAGAAAAAGGCTTACACAGGGCCAGGGGCCAGGGGGAGGGGGCATAGTGGTCAGACCCCACGTGGTCCATGTCACAGTGTGAGTCCAAGACCTGATGGTTTGCAAACATGCTGGGTCTGAATCCACGCCCTGGTCCTGGGAGAGTGGAGAGGAGGGGAACGTGCCGCGTGTGCATCCATGCCCGGTCCTGGGAGGGACGAGAGGAGGGGAACGTGCCACGTGT
>NW_006204462.1:499725-514692 GCF_000334495.1 Tupaia belangeri chinensis | reverse complement strand
GTGCGGCTTGGGACTCCCTCCCCGGTCCTGGGAGCGGGGAGAGGAGGGGAACGTGCCGCGTGTGGATCCATGCCCTGGTCCTGGGAGCGTGGAGAGGAGGGGAACGTGCCGCGTGTGGATCCATGCCCGGTCCTGGGAGCATGGAGAGGAGGGGAACATGCCGCGTGTGCATCCATGCCTGGTCCTCAGTGGGGACTAGACCCAGGAGAGTGGAGTTTGACACTGAGCCAGGAGTTTGGATTGCTGGAAGATGAAATGCTTCCAAACATGAAGTCTATAAGGAGCGAATTACAAGCCAAAGGGTCCTTTTTTGGAGGAGTGGGAAGCCTTGGTCTCCCCTGTCACGTCCTGTTCCACTTGAATCTGCCTCCTTAACCACCCAAGCCCTCGCGGCCCCGACGAGACCTCCCCACCACGTCTCTCTGCGTCGCGAGCACCTAGGAGTGTCCACGCTGACCGGCTGTGTCTGTCCTGCACACAGGGATAGAACTGCCGGGGACCTAGCACTGTCCCCAGTGATGCTCAGAGACCTGCAGGCGTTGTCCTCAGGAGACCTAGGTCACAAAAGGTAGGACTCCCCGTGGCCAGCGCTGTCCTTGGGAAGTGCTTTAAGCGTGCAAGGTGGTGGCCCTGTGGGATGCCGACTGGCCTTCACGACTCAGGGGCCGCTGGGGCTGCCGGAGACCTGGTAGACTCAGCCCCAGCCCAGCTGTGCCATGCGACTGCCCTAAACCCCGCTCTGGTGCCAGGCGGTATGCAGCAGTGGCACACGGTGCTCTGGGCGCTCCCACCAGGAGGTGCCGGGTTTGCGTCTGGAGACCCCCAAGTTCACCAGGGACAGGCCTGCCCGTGATCCAGGCCAGGCTGGCTGGGCTAGGCCATGGGCCCAGGCCTTGTTGGGAATGCTCTGTTGTCTGTCTCTCTCCTGCTCATGGAAAAAGTAAGTAAAGTAAGAACGGAAGCAGACAAACTGCCCTCTCCCCCAGGCCCCTGGTGGTGTGCGAGGTCAGAGCCGGGCTGGGCGCGGTTGCCTTCCTTACGCTGCTTCTCCCGCTCTGCTCTTCCTACAGCGCAGGCGTGTCGGCAGTCTGGGTGGTGTAGCATGGGGCGTTGGCGACTCGGAGGTGAAGACAGTGATCTGAGAGCCGTCCGGTCCGGCAGACCAAAAGAGAATTCCCGCATCACTAACAAGCGTCAGGGATTCCACAGTCAGGGTCCTGTGGCTCAGTTTCCGGAAGTTTCTCCCTTCCTGACGAGTAGCTTGCAGGTGATGAGCGGGGTTGCTGCTCAGTTGGGAGTGCAGTGGAGACGGGGTCAGCCGTGGCTGGCCGGCGCGGGGCAGTGGGGCTCTGCGGACTGGTCACGCCTGCCACACAGCCCTGTCCAAGGGTGATTTCCTGATCCGAAGCCGAGCAGGGGCAAGTTCCCTTTCCCATGAGCGAGGGGCAGCACAGGTACCCATGCATCAGCGCGGGCACCCACGCAGCAGCACGGGCACAGGCGCGGTGGCAGCTCATCCTCTGGGGCCGGGCCGGTGCCCAGGATGGCTGTGCGACCTCACCGGGAGGGGCGTCCGTGTGGGACAGTGGCCACGGGCTGGACTGCAGTGCGGCAGGCCCTCCGTCCCGCACAGCTGGTCCCCGTGTGTGACGCCCTGGGTGCGAGCCCCGTCACTGAGGGCCCGGAGCCCGCGCTCAGAGCCCCACTGGCGGGTGTGTGCTTGGGACTGAGCCGGTGCTGCTCGGCCGAGAAACGCCCTCCTGCTCCGATTCGTGCTTACGGACCTGCGCCCTCTGCTGCTTCAGCCTGGCGTGTGTTCCCGTGCCGTCCTCGTGGGAGCTCGGTGGTCTTTCTGTACTCCTGTCCCCCACGGGTCCTTGCGGACTTCCAAGTTTACTTAGGCACTTCTTCCCCACGGGAGAGCAGCAGTGAGGCAGGGAGAGGGTACCCTTGTCCCGGTCGGGTCACAGGCACTCACGCGTGTCACGTGCCCGAGGATGTCCCTGAACTCGAGCCAGGTCCTTTCGGAGTGGCCCGATCGTCACCACTGTGCCACTGCCTGAGCTCCGTGTCTTCGTGCGTCATTTCCCGGTGTCCAGGGCGGAGCCTGGGACAGTGCAGGCTCTCCGCAAGTGTGTGTGATGAGCGGGTCAGACCTCGGCAGGGCCAGCTGCTGGTGCAGTGGGGGAGGCACCGGACCCCGTGCAGCTGACCATGTGGTTTGAGTCCAAACCCAGCGTCTCAGAAACCACCAGGGAGAAGCATGTGACTGGGAAATGCTGGAAAAGAACTCTAATATTCATCTTTGCTTTTTGAACAACGTGGTTAGATTTCCTGTCTTAGAGAGAAGGAAGGCCCCATCGAATTCCGGGGAGACCAGGCAGTGCGCCCCATCAGTGCTGGTGCACCGGGGGCTGTGTGGACAGGGGCCTACCAGCGGGCTGAGGTCCGAGTCCCGACCTCGTGGTTCTGTGAGTCGCGTGGCCAGGACACCGCCTTCCACGGCTCTGACGGGACCAGCTGAGCTGTGTGGACACGGCCCCTTCCCCCCCTGCCCCGTGAGTCTTCCTCTCCTTTTCAGTTCTAACCGGAGGAGGATCCTCATTTCCCTCTCCTCCTCCTGCTGCAGCCTGCTGAAGCCAAGTGCTGCCGGGCCCAGAAGGTGGGGCCAGTCTGTGGGATCGCTGGGGACGACTAGCAAGTGCTTCCGTGTCTTCAAGTGCGTGTCCTGCGTGTCCCAGGGCCTGTCACGGCATCAGTGTATAAACCACCTGACCTCACCCTCTCTCAGACTGGAACCGAGTGCTGCACCTAACCGAGGCAGCCCCTGGCCTCCTTCAGGCTGCAACACTCGGTTCGGTCGTCCACTCCAGCTCTTGAGGGGACTCGGGTGTGGGAGGCACGGGCCCCCACGACTCGCTCTTCCAGCCCTGGGGCCCCTTCTGGCCTGCCGTGCCACTGTCCACGTCTGGTGGCAGGTTCCGAGAAGCTGCAGGGATGGAATCCCGATGCCACAGACACCTGGCTCAACCCACTCTCCACGTGGACCCTGTACTCCGCCTCTCAGTGACACCTGCTGGCCGTGCCCACTCTGGTCACGATGCCTGTACACACCAGTGTGTGGTTTAGAACATGGGGGACTTGAGAACATGTTAGCGACCCCCTAGTCCTGTCTGGTATTGATGTATTACACACGCATGTATGTGACATGTTAGCGACCCCCTAGTCCTGTCTGGTATTGATGTATTACACATGCACACATGTGACATGTTAGCGACCCCCTAGTCCTGTCTGGTATTGATGTATTACACATGCACACATGTGACATGTTAGCGACCCCCTAGTCCTGTCTGGTATTGATGCATGTATTACACACGCATGTATGTGACATGTTAGCGACCCCCTAGTCCTGTCTGGTATTGATGTATTACACATGCACACATGTGACATGTTAGCGACCCCCTAGTCCTGTCTGGTATTGATGTATTACACATGCACACATGTGACATGTTAGCGACCCCCTAGTCCTGTCTGGTATTGATGCATGTATTACACACGCATGTATGTGACATACCAGCGACTCCCACGGCGAGGAAGTGCTTTTCTTCCTCCACCTGGCCGTGTGCCGCACCCTCAGTGTCAGGAGATGGGCTGTCCCCGTCCCTCCTCCAAGGGCCGCTCCGTCTCCGTGCAGGCTTTAGAGGTGAGGGCCTGCCTGTGACCCACAGCCCTGGGGTGTGCATGCCACAGAGATGCATCCCAAACCATGCAGTGCGACCTGGCGCGCACACGCCTTGCATTCTAAGAGCACGTGAGCCAGGCCACGTGTGACGGCCGGGTGAAGGGCTGGAGGCTGGAGACTGGGCTTGCTGCGTGGGGTCGTGTCCGCTAGAAAGGAGCGCTGGGACTAACTCCTGGCCTCTCCGGATGGGGCCTTGCTGAAGAGAGTGTCTTGGCGAACTTCAAATGGCGAAGTAAAAATAGCCAGTGAAAACGGTATTGTTGAGGTGGGATCTAACCCAGGTGCTCGGGGTCTTCACGCAAAGGAAGATGAAGGGGCTGGAAGGTGCGCAGAGGTTCAGTGTGACGCGTCCAGACCCCCACGGGTACACGGGGTGCTTGCTCTGCCACCCCGGAAGAAAGCACTGAGCAGACTGGTAAGGGGAAGGGTTTGTGTGGGTGCCACCTGCCGCAGGTCAGGTCAGGAGCCTGGATGAGGGCCCAGAGCAGAGCCTTCCCTGGCCCTCAGAGAGGCAGGCCCCTGGACGCCGAGCTCGGACTTGAGTCTCCAGGCAACGAGACAGAGATCTCCGCTGTTGAAGCTCGCACGCGGCACTGTCCTGGCTGCCCGGGAGCCAGTGCGCCGTGACTCAGCCCATAAGTGCTCATTCATCATGCAATTTCCTTCCCATCTCCAAGCCTCTGTCTCTTCATCCCTAAAATAGAAACCAAATCCCTGCTGCTCTGAGGCTCTGCCGAGAAAGCTGCTGACGTGACGTCTCCACCAGCCTGCCTCTCCCAGCTCTGCGGGTCCCTGTCCCAAGTAGGTGTCCTCTACATTAGGCAGTGACCCCCCGATGGAAGTCCACACAGCCTGCACAGTGGAGCAGAGGCACGCAGAACTGCTGTCACAAACGTGGGAGCTTACGATTTACCCATCCCGCAAACGCAATGGGCTTTAACGTTTTCACATTAATAAAAACGAGTGGGACCAGCAGATGGCATAACAGTTACATTGCTGGACTCTCACACGGTCAACTGCGGTTCGAGTGCCAGACTTCACACTGGGTGCATGTGCGTGCATGCCCAAGGTCCTGAGAAAATGGAGGAGAAGGGATTGCAGCATGGCCATCCCCCCAGGGATGATTTCTTGCTTTCTGTCTCTCTGTCTCTCTGGCGGGCTTACGTACCTATAGCAAAACTCTCTCTTAAAAGCAGACAAACCCGGCAAGGATGTCACGCCAGATGACGATAGTCCAGCCATCGTCCCCGGCCCTCCCTGCAGACCCCGTCCGCCCCCCTGCTTCCGCACCTGGCTTCCTGTGCCACAGTCCGAGCAAGCGTGGGCAGCCTGGCACAGACAGGTCAGCCAGCAGACTGAGGAGGTGACTGTCTGTCCCCAGCACCCTGGCCATCAAAGCCGCTGTCCCACAGGTGTTCTCCGTTGCTTCTCTCCGGAGTAGCTGCAGGCGGCAGGTGGTGTCTGCTCCAGAGCTGCAGGCAGCACAGCCCACTGAGCGCGCCCTCCCTGGGAGACACCTTGGAGAGAAACACTTACCTCGCAGCTCCTCCCTCTCTACACTCTAGATCTCCACGGTGGGCTGGACCGGGTGAGTGGAAACGACAGGCTTTGTGAAGGTTCGCGGTTAAGTCCGGACGCCTTCCTGAGAACACGGGGCATGTACTCGCCCACGCTCTGGGGCTGCTGAGGCTGGCCATGCGTCATGGTGTCAAGACCCTGATGGGGTGCTGTCTCTACTCTCTGTCTCTGAGTCTGTCCCTATGCGTAGAAGATACAGATAAACCTTTACAGAGTTACTCTCCAGGGCCAGCAGGTGGCGTAGTGGCTAAGGCGCTGCACTCCCATGTGGCTGGCTGCAGCTGGAGTCCTGGACCTCGCGGCTCGAAAATCAGACTAGGCGTGTGTGCCCAGAATCCCAGGAGGAGAATAGAGCCGATTGCGGTGTGGCTGTGCCCCATGGGGAACTTCTGTTTCCTTTCACTGTCTCTAGTGAGTGAATGCACCCTATGGCAAAAAGAAAAAAAAATAAAAGAAGATTCTATCCAATGAGAGCTGTCTTGCAAGTATGGAAGTTACTCTCCAGGAGAAGACCACACCCATCACGTACATTTTAACTAAAAACCTAGAGTTTTCACCTATTCCGATAAAGCCAGTGGCTTCTGTAACGACCGTGCTCCGAGGCCACCCTGGTGCTCCTCTGGGAGTGAGGCGATGGGATGGGCAGGAGTGGCCGCACTGCCACCACTGCACCGTCACGTGCCACCTCCGCCTCAGAGTCGCGTCTCTGGGCACCGGGGTCGTCTGCCCGGCAGGACGCGGCCCCACCGCTCCAGCAGGCCAGCGCCCACTCTGAGCTTGGGCTCAGGCATGCCCACGTGGGTCTGGGACTGCCTCGCTGGGTTCACGGAGCCTCATTAGAGGCAGGCAGCACAGAGCCAGGGTCAGAGATCTACACGGAGGAAACAGAATGAAAAACCCCAGCAGCTCGGGCAGCAGCGTGGGCGGAAACACTCCCCACCTGCAGCGACCCCAGCACAGCACCGAGGCTCTGTCATCAAGGTTCGAACCACGGCCTGGAGACCGCGGAGAGACGTCGGACGCGGTGTCTTAGCCCCCAGGGACTGGACCTTGAGTTTCAGGACCTTCCTTGCAGTTGAACTGGTCTTGAAACTGCTGGTTGAGAAGTAGGTGAGGGGACCCTGGGGCCACTGGGGACCCTGGGGTGCGGGAAGCCTCATTTCCCAGCACGGCTGGAAGCAGAGTTGCTGTGCTCACACGGGCCTGCAGGAGCCACGCCTTAGGCCCACAGAGGAAGGAGCGGTGCAAATATGGAGAGTGTGTGTGCGTGTTCACACGTGTGTGTGTGGGGGGGAGAGCAGCTGATCCAGGTGCACACATGCAGTGCAGCAAACTCACTTCTGGGTGCCTTGCATTGGGTGTGGCCCACACTGGGTGTGCTCTGGACAGTCAGGGCGCCTGAGCTGAGCAGTCCTGGTGGGAGGGCAGAGACGGTGACAGCTGTGGGCGCTATCAAGTCTGCCCACTGAGGGGAAGGAGGCGCCGGCTCTCCACGGGAATCTGGCAGCTTTGCGAGAAAAGGAGGTCATGGTCAGTGCCCCTAGGTGCAGGCCCCGAATACGTGAAAGGGCGGAAGCCACGGTGAAGTGGGGCCAGCCAACCCAGCCAGTGGGCTGGAGCTCCACGTCTGACCGCGGCGCATCCCGCAGGCCCTGGGAGGGACAGGGAGGCCACCCCCACAGCAGGCCTGTCTCCCTGGTGCCGGATGGCAGCAGGCCCACGGCTAAGACTGCCAGGGGAAGCCTTTGCCGTTCTCCGGATCAGAGCGGCTGGTTCTGCAGACGTGGACACAGGCCCTGCGCTCTCTAGGTGTTCAGCGCGTGGCCCCGCCTGAGCCCACGGCCTGGGCTCCTGTGCTGCTGCTGGTGTCGCTCTGCCCCTCCTTCCTCATAGCCTCGTCCCCTGAGCGTTCAGCGTGAGAGTGCTAGGTCCTGTTTCTGAACACTTTGCTACTGCGTTTTTACTCTGGAAAACATCCCAGCCTTGGACGTCGTTTGTCACGTGGGCAAGGTGACCTGCTGCCAGTGTCCTGTGCCCTCTGCCCAGGGAGGTGGCCTTGGCACCCATGCCGCAGGTCTGTGTGCAGAATCCAGCCCGCCGTCCACACACCAGGGCCAGCCCAGCCCTGTCCTTTGACTCAATTCTGCCCGGCCAAGGTTTCCTTCCTCTGAGGTTGTGGGATCTTGACTCAAAGTGGGAGCTTGGGTCAGGGTGTCCCCAGGCTCTTCTCACGTGAACCTTTCGCAAGTCTGCTGTGAAATGATTTACTGCAGGTCTCACAGCCGGACTGCCTAGGGGACAAGGTTGTCGGCTTCACTTCTAGCTTCAAAGCAGTCATTTCAGGTGACTCCTGGAAAAGGGCACGCTCAGAACCACGTCAGGAAACTTCCCAAATATTTGGTGCTTCTCAAATTAATTCGTTCTTCCTGCTTCCCGCAGCCCCCTTCCTCCCCCAGGGTGCTTGAACTTCCTGCTTCCTGTAACCCCTTTTCTCCCCCACGGGGCTTGAACTCACAGAGCCCTCTGCTAGGTTGTCAGGTTGCAAACGCGTGTCCTAGTGCAAGGTCACGGTTCAGGAAAGGATCCTCACCTTGCTGCATCCTAGGGACGGTGCTGTGGAAGAATGAGCGTTCTGGGGCCAGCTGCGTGGGCTGTGGCGGTATTGTGGCCGGGGCCGTGGTGGGCACTCAGGCTCTCTGGCCACACCACTCCGATCACCCTGTCCTTGGAGACGCCATTACTTTCTCTCTAGGATGACTGCACCGTTCTCAGAAGATAGGCGACATGGCCGTGGCCTGAGAGTTGAATGGTTTTGTAGTAAGTCTCTCTCCAACGTTAGAAATGTGAAGGAGGACAAGCAGAGACGTTTACTGTGCCTCTGTTTTCTTCCTGAGATTACAGGTGTTCCATCATCTGCTACTTACACAGATCTTCCGAGGTTTGTAGTACATCGGGCCAACCAGTGGCGTGGTGGTTAGAGTGACTAGATCCTGCATGGGCGACTTCATGGTTTGAGATCAGACCTGGATATTGAAAAATGTCAGGTGCATGTGCAAGTGCACGCGTGTCTGCAGCCCCGAGAAGGAAGGAAGAGAAAGGAGTGCGGCACCACAGAACCGCAGCCCCGAGAAGGAAGGAAGAGAAAGGAGTGCAGCACCACAGAACCGCAGCCCCGAGAAGAAGGAAGAGAAAGGAGTGCAGCACCGCAGAACCGAGAACCCAGCCCAGACAGCAGCCCACTACTCTGCTTAGTCGAGAACCTCAAAATTAGTGAGCGACAGAGCCCCTACTCTTTTTCTATGCCTTTTTTTTAGTTTTGCTATAAGGGGCATGTGCATGCCAGAGAGAGACAGAGAGGGGAAAAGTGAGAAATCAACCCCCCAGGGAGTGGCCATGCCATAGTTCCTCCTTTTCCAGTCTCCTTGGGAGTGATTTTCAAGCCACCAGGTCGGGAATTGAACCACACAGCAGCCATGTGGGAAACCAGCACCTTCAGCTCCTGCCCCTGCCGGCCCTAAACTCTCTTATTCTTAAACCTGTGTTCTTTCCTCTTAATCATGATCCTTTCCTAAAGAGCGATTAAAAAATTGAAACTCGGGACCAATGGATGGCATAATGGTTGCATCGCTGGACTCCCAGATGATCAAGTCCTGGACCTGGTGACTTGGAACACATGCCAGACATCTGTGCGTGTGTGCCCAAAATCCTGAGAGAAGAATGAAGAAGGGATTGCAGCATGGCCATTCCCCTGGGGGGTGGGTGTTTTTTTGCTTTCTGTCTTTCTATCTCTCTGTCTCTCAGCAAGCACATGAGCCCTATAGCAAAAATCTCAAAAAAAAAAAATTTGAAAATAAAAGGATAAAATAGTCATTTGTTGACTTATTTTTGAAAATGTGTATTGTGTATATACAATCAGACTTCAAAATGTTAGTGGAAAAAGTGCAATTAAAGTATTAACTTATTTTGGGGCAAAAAATGTTTGAAGTTCATGCATAGTTTTTATGTAATACACATTCTCCTCCTCCATGATCTTACTTAATTCTTATAATAATCCAGCCTCCTCCTCTATCCTTTCAGAACTACATCATAACTCACATTTAGTATTTATTTTGGAATGATTATGAAATGCCATTATTGCCAAGCCAAGTAGTGGGCCAGGGCCAATCCTCTTATCTCAAACAACCCTTCATTTTTTCTGGACTTAATGGTTGCTTCAGATTTGCTGTGTCTGGCTTTCTGTACACCTGTTTATGTTTTTCTATGGAATCTGATTTCTTTTCCAATGCCTCTTAATAAAGCGAGCCTTGCTGCATTCTGGTTTTTATAGCCGTGTCTTCTTCACTCATCTTCATGGTGACCCCCAGCTTCAGTCTAATTTCGACTGCATATGTAAGCATGCTTTGAGGCCAGGCCCCATTTCTTTCTGTAGTCGTCTTCCCATGGCCTCACCTCATCTCTCTGTTCCAGACCTCACTCCTCCTCTTCCTTGTTTCACTACTTTGTACATTCTTCAGTAGCTTCCAAATAAACACACAAGAGACGTTTTTAGACCTTGCTTGTCTGAAATGTTTTTCACACTTGATTGATATTTGGGCTAAATATAAAACAGAGACCGAAAGTCACTTCCCCTTGGAATTGTGGAGATTTGCTCCTCTGTCTTTGCACGTTGTTTTTGAGAAGTCCAAGGACCTCTTCTTCCTCAGCCTTTGAGTTTGTTTTTCTCTCTGAAACCTTTTGGATCCTCTTTTATCCCAAATATTCAGAAACGTAACAATACTATGTTTGTTCTCTCATTGTTTTGAGGACTCTGAAGCACTGGGGACTTTTCTTGCCTTATTTCTGTCAGGATTTCTTCCCCCTCATTGCCCTCTCACATTCGCAGCTTCTGGGCGTCCCGTGGCTCTGACATCGGCGCTTCTGGACTGATCTGTCCTTTCTTGCTGTTCTAAAACGTCTCTTTGGATTAAGTCAGAGAGATTAAGTAGACTGGCTTGGATTGGGTTTTGCAGGCCAGAGAAGGGCCCACCCAGTGAGGAGTGAAGTGGCCTGCTACATTTTCAAGGCCCTTGTGGCCAGTTGGGTGGCTTCTCAGTGTCACCGTCACTCTTGGAATCGCCCCTGGTGCGAGTGGCCGACTGAGCAGGTAGCTCTACACCGGTCGGGGATAAGGCCTGCTCCTCTTGACAAGACGTCAGACTTTGCCCCTCCATGGGCCCTGGCACCCTTGCCCTCCTGGTCATCCTGACGTGACCCTGTGACATCAGGAGGGGGCCCCGGGGAGATACCTGCATTTCAGGGACAGGGCTGATGGCCGTAGTCTTGCGAGGGTTCTGCTCATTTGATGAGAAATATTTCTAGGACATTTTCAGAGACTCACCCCTCGTGTGGAACTCTCAGGAACGAAAGGGGGTTTACTGACTGTATTAATCAACTGGCCGGGTCTTCCTCCTCGTGGTCGTGTACTTCCGGCGAACCCAGCGGCTAGAGTCAGCGACGGTGAGCTCCCACCAGGCGGCTTTCTTTCCTTTTTCATTTATGGCACGGAGCACCGTGTAAATGGTTTGCTGTCCACCTTTCAACTTCATAACTTTAAAAAAGAAGGCTGAAGGTCCTTCAAGGTACTTTTAAAGTTTTTAAAGTGTTTATTTCTCCTACATATAACGAAGACCAAGACAGCACTGACACGACCTTGATGCCATGCTCACCCCCCGCCCCAGGCAGCCATGGCCATGGCCACGGCTATGGCTGGCACGTGGCTGCGCAGGCACTCGAGGTCCGTCCCACAGAGGCGTCCTCACAGACTGCACGCCCGCCTCCCCCGGGATTCTCCAACCATACGTGGATGCCCTCCTCTCCCCGGATTCCCTGACCACAGGCAAACGCCCACCTCTCCTCAGATTGTCCAACCACATGCGGACGCCCACCTCCCCCGGGTTCCCTGACCACATGCAGACGCCCGCCTCCCCCGGGTTCCCTGACCACATGTTTCACTGTCCTGAGGGTGCATGAGGGGAGAGCTGGCAGCTGAGGTGGCCGCTGGCCGGGATGGTGGCAGGGCTGCCTGATGGAACCCACCAGCTACCACAAAGCCTCAGGAGGAAACCGAGGAGAGAGCGCCCCACTGAATCCAGCCCAGAGAGGGCGCGTGGGACCACGGCCAAGCAGGCTCCTGGGAAGGAGAGGGATGCGCAGTGCTCCCCCGGCCCCACTCCATCGAGAGACCCTGACGCAGCTGGCAGCCCCAAGGCCCCTGTCCTCCCAGGGAAGGTGCTGCAGCCTCCCTGGCTCCTGTGAACCCCGACAGGAGAGCCCCGGGAAATGCTGCTGAGCCAGTGCATCTCTGTTGGGTTAAAGAAGGAGGGGATATGGGCCAGCAGCTGGCATGTAGGCTAAGGCATCTGGATCCCACATGCCTGTTTCATGGTTCAAGTCCCAAACCTGGCAGCTTGATAACTCAGGCTAGGTGCATGTGCGTGCTTGCCCAAAATCCTGGGAGGAGAATGGGGAAGGGATTGTGGTGCGGCCTGTCTCCCCAAGGGTGATTTCTCACCTTTCTTCTTCTGTCTTTCTCTCTTGTGAGCACATGCACCCTATAGAAAACAACAAAGGGGGAGTTGGAACCTGCAGATGGCTTGGTGGTTATGTTGCTGGACTCCCATGGCGTTGATCACGGTTCAAGTTGCAGACTCAGTAGCTTAAAACTCACAGTAGGCACTAATGCGTGTGTACCCAAACCCCGAGAGGAGAATGGAGGAGGGATCGCGGCCTGGCCATTCCCCTGGGGGTGATTTCTCGCTTTCTGTCTTTGTCTCTCCAGCCAGCACATGTGCCCTAGAGCAAAAATCTCTTTCTAATAATTAATCAATAAATAAAGAGGGAGAGGTTTAAGAGGAACATTACAGATTATTGGAGGCCAAATATCTCTACCAGTCCTCTAGAGTAATTCGGAAGGCTTTCATTTTTAAAGCCACAGTGCTTGCAACTCTCCCCAGACTCCAGCTTGTGCGCCTTCTCCAAGCGTCGGTCGCTGCTCTGGCTGCCTCTGCCGCGGGGCTCTGCTAGTGGGCAGCAGTGTCCCGTCCAGAAGTGCTGGCCCAGCCAGGGTGGGGGGAGGACCGCAGACTCCCGGCCGGGCTCGGGCCATGCGGGGTCCCCCTGCAGCCACGCGCCTGTCCCGTGCTGGTCGTCCCTGAAGTGCTGCGGGCCTTCCATGTGCCCTCTTCTGTCTTCCATGTCAAAGGCATTTAGCTTTAATTCCTTAAAATAAATTTTTATAGCACTTTAGAGAAGAAAGGCCCTAAGGTGGGCCGGTCTCGGGCATGTTGTTGGTGACTTTAAATGCTTTCTTTACACTTTCCGCCTTCCAACAGAAACACAGTGCTGTAAAACTCGGGACAAGCAGCAGGAAGACAGGCCCACCTGCAGGTGTGAGAGGCGTGAATGCCTGCGCGGCGTCCCCTGGGGACTTGGGGCCCTCTGATGTGTGGCAGCAGACACGTCCCTGCGCTCTGGCTCCGGCCTGCGGGGCTGCTCAGACGACCCGTTCCCTTCGTAATTTGTAGCTAATCCCCACGAATGAAACGTGATCACATCTAGCAAGACCGCGGAGACACGCCCAGCTCACAGGGAGCCTCGCGGCCGTGCCGTGAGCTGTGCCAGTAGCAGACTGAGAAACTCCGTCAGTGACAGAACCAAGCCGGGGTGGGCGGCCCTGGCCGGAGTGCCTGCCCGGCAGGGCGTGCGTTACAGGTGGTGAGCGGCCGCTCCTCCAGCCCATCAGAACAGTCATTCTGTACCCCGCAGGGTGCTCCGAAGGCGTTCCACTTAATTGTGCCGTGTCGAGCAGCGGGCGTGGGGAAGAGAATCACGTTTGCTCTCCCACGACGCTGTCCGTGGGTGATAAAGGACTCCGGTCGGCCTGATGGGAAGCCAGACACGCGATTTCCGCCCAGCGGCCAACGTGTGAGGAAAGAAGTGCCTGGCTCTCTGAGGACGGTGTGCGCCATCACGCCGCTCTCAGACGGTGCTCTTTGTTTCGATCTCTTAGATTTAGAGGAAATAGCTTTTCACCCAAGATAGGGCAGAAGAAATAAAATGATTCAGCGTAATTGGGTCTTAAGGGAATGGACATTCTCAGACATTATCGACAGAAGTTTAAAATCATGGGACCAGCAGGTGACATAAGAGTTACGTCACTGAACTCCCACATAGTCGACCACGTTTGAGTCCCAGATCCGGTGGCTTAAAACTCACGCCAGGTACGTCTGCGTGTGTGCTCAGAGTCCCCAGAGGAGAATGGAGGGGGACTGCAACATGGCCATCCCCCCAGGGGTGATTTCTTGTTTTCTGTCTCTCTGTCTCTCCAGTGAGCACACGCACCCGTATAGCTAAAGTCTCTCTCTAAAAAAAATCAAAAGGAAAACAAAGTGGGACATCATTTCATCATGAGGAAATGAGAAAACACAGTTGCTCCATGAGAGAATCACCGTCACAGGTAGAATCGGAGTTGCAGTAAGAGCCCGCCCGTGTCTGCCCGCCTCACCCGGAGCCAGCCCAGCCAGCGGAAAGGGCGCAGCATGTGAAGCTCGTGAGCCCCGGGAACCACCAGGGCCCTGGAAATACTGGCAGACTCGGGCTGCCCTGGTGCCGCTGACGCCCGGGTGCTCCTGTCTCCTAGCGCCCTTCCGAATGGCCTGTGTCTTCCGTAGCGAGCATACGCAGTGGGGTGTGGCATGGCGAGGGCTGCAAAGTGAACAGAGGTGAGGGCCGTGACTTGGCAGCGAAGGCCTGGGTTTGAATGCCACCTCTGCTGCCTATGAACAATATCATTTCAGGAAATTGCTTAGCATCGCTGTCCTTCCGTTTCCTGGCCTGAAGTAGCAGGCCGCTGATGACGTCTCGGTTAAGGATGACTTAGTATCGAAGTCTCAAGGCTGAAGTGGAGTGAGTCTGTAAACAGTACTCTAACAATAAATGCGGAATAAGATACTGAGCTTGTTCAGTAAGTGACTAGTGTTATTATTACTTTTACAAAACAGAAGTGCTAGTATTAAATTTAAAAAGTGGGATAAACGCCTGGGGTTATATCACGCCGTGACACCCAGCCTTTAGGGTGGGTCTGGAATGGAGCCCGGGCCTCCCAGGGATTCTCAGTCTGGGAGCACAGTGTCTCAGCAGCACACGCCACTGCGTCCACACCTCTCTGGAAGGCACACGATTTCCACAGCAGTGACCCGGAGGCTTCGTGACCCCCCGTCTCACCCTGCCTTGCATCACGCTTGGGGAAGCCTCCTGTCTAAGAGTGAATCATCTCACTTTCGTGTGCATTTCTCCAGTGAATTTGAGTCTTTTCCCACCTCGATGGGCATTCGTGTTCCCTCTAGAGAAACGCCTGCCCGTACGTTTGGTGTATTCGCTGGCCTCCTCGTCTGCCTCTATGTAACTTCCACGTAGTAAAAACATTTACACTTTGTTTCAAGTATTTCCTTCCATTTCATGGCTGTCTTCTAACTTCGATTGTAGTTTTTCCCCCAAACAGCAGATTTCAGTTTTTATGTATTTAAATTTGCCGGTCTTTTTCATTTACGATTTCTAAGCTTCCCATTCTCCTTAGAAACCACTCTCCCCAAAAGTCTAAAAATACTCTT
>NW_006204462.1:495396-499694 GCF_000334495.1 Tupaia belangeri chinensis | reverse complement strand
TTTGCCGCTAATGCTGTTGAAAATTTAGCTTTGTAGTTATATCTGTAACTCACTTTTTATCTTTATGGCTTTACCTTTTAAGTAATATCATGTACATATTTACACGAATCTTTTCCCAAATGGTAGCATGCCTGTGCTTACTAAACTGCACAGGCGTGCGCCCATCAGGATGAGGGGGCGTTCTGGGGAGGGCGTTGGGCCGTTGCGTCATGACGGTGAACTCCTAGCACGTGCGTATGCAGGCCCAGAGGGTTGCGCCCACCGTGCACCCAGCGGGGGTGGCCTGCTGCAGCTGGGCCGGCTGGGCATGTGAGCACCGTGGTGCACGTCGGGCGCACCCTCTCCACACTCCGAGCTGGCGGCGTCTGGAACAGGAAGGCACGGCGCACCCTTTCCACACTCTGAGCTGACAGCATCTGGAACAGGAGGGCACGGCGCACCCTCTCCACACTCCGAGCTGGCGGCGTCTGGAACAGGAAGGCACGGCGCACCCTTTCCACACTCTGAGCTGACAGCATCTGGAACAGGAGGGCACGGCGCACCCTCTCCACACTCCGAGCTGGCGGCGTCTGGAACAGGAGGGCACTGTGTGACCTCGCAGCTCAGCTTCCTGAGCATGTCTCAGATCTACTGACTCGGTAAGGCAGGTGGGCTTATGAACCTCTCTCCCCACTGGCTGTCAAACAGAATGCGGTATACCTAGTGTCTGGCGGCACACGAGGACCAGGCCAGGCCACACGGGACGACACTGAAGTAGTCTCAACCTCGGGCGCTCAGTCAAGTCGGTTCTTACTACACTTTATAGCCGCTCCGTGTCCCCGCTGTCTGTGTCCAGACCGTCCACAGCAGCCATCACACGGCTCTCTGTGTCCCACCCTCCGTGTGCTGGTTACGGGCACACCATGTGGACAGACTGGAGATTGCAGATGTGGTTCATTCTTCACGCCGGGCACGTGTGCGTGCGTGCCCAAGATCCAGAGAGGAGGATGGAGGAGAAGGGATTGCGGCATGGCCATCCCTCCTGGGGGGTGATTTCTCGCTTTCTGTCTCTCTGTTTCTCTCTCTGGTGAGCGCATGCGCAAAAACCTCTCCACCAAAAATAAATAAATAGGTAGATAGGTAGACAGACAGACAGGATGTGGCTCAGTCTGAGGACGAGCGAGGTGCCACCCTGGCCGGCAGCACGGTATGAGGCAGGGCCAGCTCCCCCCAGGCTCCCACGGGTCCTGCTTGGCTCCATGAGGCGGGTTTACTGAGCACCTCTCTAGATTCCTGTAAGGACTGTATTTTGGATCTTTCTAAAGTTTCTTATTTGAGAGCGAGAGACACCCTCCATGCCATGCACACCGCCGTCCAACAGTTCCTGCCAGCCAGGACCCCAGGTGTGCCGTGAGTGGCCCGGCCTCAGGGGCGGTGCCCTCCTGCCTGCACCATCGTGGGGGGCCTGGGTTTGAACTTGACCAAGTGTGTTACCTGGGGTCCTCCAGAGGGCACCCTTTCCTTCTTTACTCTGTTAGCTGTGGAGTGTGAAGCTAGCTCCTGCCTGGAATCGGTGTGCTCTGGAGATAACCTCATTGTTCGCGCTCTGTCCTGAGCATGTGGCTAGGATTCGTTTGCCCCGTGTGCTTAGAGCTCCCCAATCCAGCTCTGGGTCTCCATCGTGCAGCGACTGTGCTGTCAGGGTTGTATGAACTTGGAAAACTGGACTGGAAGTTCCGTGTTCCAAACCCAGACGCAGTGTGAACTTGGGTGTCCCGGCCTGCTCTGGGGAGTTCAAGGGAGCTGAAGGCCGTCTGGACTCGCTGCCTGGTCCCAGGTGTCTGCCTGCCTTAGCCGTTTCCTCTGTGTCCACCCCGTTCCCACCTGTTCACAAAGCCGTCTACGAAGTCGCACTCGGGGGGCTCCTGGCTGGCAGCACCGCCTTCAGTGGGAGCCGTGACTGCTCGTATTTCACACGACAAACACGGGACAGGAGGACAAAGCCATCTTCCTGTCACCCTCCTGGGCTCGCCGGCTGGGCCCTGGTAGTCAGACTGAGGAAAGGCAGATAGGAGGGACAAGCCCTCAGCAGGGTTGGGCTCACATATGGGCGCTCGGGTGAGTGGCTGGAAGGGCCGTTTGGAACTTGGGCTCTTACAGCGTCTTAGCAAGGACGCTACGTTTACGGAGGTGACAAGACAGAGGAGGAGACCTTCGTGTTTCCAGCCTGGCAGGTTGTGGAAGGCGGACACGGGGGAAATCGGTGGAGAAGGCTCGTGACCGAGAGTCTCTCGTGCTGTCTGCAAGACGTCTCCGGCGGCCCGCTCTCGTCCTTCGGGGGCAGGGGGGACACCTTGGTTTGCACCCTGTGGGCAGGGCAGGGCAGGGACCACTGTCCACGTGCCCTGTTCCCACTGCGTTCTCAGAGCAGCCTGTGCGCCGAGTGGCAGCTTTCGGGGGTGCACTGCTACCCTGCACGACCGTGCGGAGATTGATCTCTGAGCATGTTTACCCGAAGTTTTCCACGGAGTCAGGTTCGGAGCGACACTGAGGACCGGTTAAATAGAAGCTGTCCGTTAGAAGCACGCGGTGGAAAGCTGGCTTACCGCACGCTGGTCTGTCCGAGCTCGGCGTCGCTTTTCCTCCACCCTGGCCTCGGGGAGCGTCCTTTCCTCCTCTACGTCTTTCTTCACATTTTCTATGGTGGCCCCGCAGGCTCCCTGCACTCCAGGGCACGGCAGGAAAGGGCCTGGGCTGTCCCTGACGCCCAGGAGGGAGGTGCCGCCCTTGTCTGCCCATGGGTGACCCGGGGTGGGGGGCGGGGAATGCGCCCTGCTCCTTGGATGGGCCGCTCGCCCCGCCAGGCCCCCAGCCCTCCCCACCTCCGCGAGGGGTGGCAGGTATTGTAGGTGGAGCTGCAGCTCCTTGGGTGGGCCCTCAGGAACCGGGCAGCCCGGCAGCCCTGCGCCTCCCATGCCGAAGCCTAGTCTCTGTCGCTCTGGAATGCGCACTTACCTGGGCCAGCTCTGGGCGCCTCACGGGGAACGTGGTGCGAGGTCCCATATTCGGGGACGGCGGCGTCTCACCAGGCTCTCCTCGGGCACCGCGGGGCGGAACTCGGGGAGAAGAGTGGTGGCCCTCCCGGACGTGTGGCCTCCTGCTGCTCTCCCGTAGGTGTGACCGGGAGAGTCGGCGCAATCTTCGTCCTCTTATTTCTGCCAAAAGAGGCCGGAGACGGAGAGACAGGGAGACAGGGAGACGGAGAGACAGGGAGATGGGGAGACGGGCCCAGCCTCAGCAGGCCTGGCGCTCTGGCCTGCACACGCGTGCCGGCACACACCGGGGGACCCGGGACCGAGGTCGCACCTGGCTGTCACCCGTGCTGTCGAGGGCCACGTGACTCTCGCCCACCATCATGGAGAGGCTGGAAGGTGTTTCCCAGGGAAAACAAGCACCGTCCTGGCTCCCAACCCACCCCACCCCCCGCCCTTGGCATCACGCTGGGGTTTTATGGAGCTTTGAGACGACAGGGGAAATATTTGTAAGAAAACGGATTGTAGGAATGAAGAGGATGCTCACTGCCAGAGCCATTTCAAACTCTGTGGAAACGGGCCACCGAGAGTCGCCGGCCACGGGTGCCGTCGGCGCCACGAGAGGCCTGCCAGGACTGGCGAGTGGTGGGACGCGAGGCAGGGCAGGGCAGGGCAGTTACCCTGGAGTGGTGACGGGGAGACAGGCAGAAGCCCGCCCTGGTGACGGGGAGCCAGGCGGAAGCCCGCCCAGCTGGCTCGGGACGCTCGCGCTCGGCGCTGGCCCGAGACCCACACCTGCGAGTCGGCCCTTTGCTCCCAGCGGTTCCTGGCTGCTGTGTTTCCGCAGAGACCCACTCCTGGTCTCCCACCCGACGCTCCTCAGACCTCGCCGTGACTCAGCACGGACCAGCTCATTCTCAGGGCCTCTCTTCTTTGTAAAGAATTCTTTATTCAGTTTTACTGTTAGTATTTAACTTGCTGTAGGGCGTGTGCACCCATCAGAGAGAGAGAAGAAAACTGCGGAAGTCACAGGTCCAGGACTCGAACTGCGGTCAGCCTGTGGGAGTGCCCCACAGCCAGTGTCCCAACTACTGTGTCACCTGCTGGCCCCAGAGGCCTTCCTAACTTCTGAGTGGCTGTAGTCCTGTGGCCCTCCAGCTGGCCGGCTTCCCCTGCAGGTGGGGGACAAGTGTTTCTTTCCCCCTCTGCACACACAGAGGGAGCCCGAGGGCGGAGCTGGACTCGGGGTGCTCAGCCCACTTTCCGTGGCGGATGGGGTTCCTCCCT
>NW_006204462.1:484368-494637 GCF_000334495.1 Tupaia belangeri chinensis | reverse complement strand
GCAAAACAAGCACCGTCCTGGCTCCCAACCCACCCCACCCCCCTGGCATGGCATCACGCTGGGGTTTTATGGAGCTTTGAGACGACAGGGGAAATATTTGTAAGAAAATGTAGGAATGAAGAGGTTGCTCACTGCCAGAGCCATTTCACACTCTGTGGAAACGGGGCAGCGAGGGGGCGCGAGAGCGGGGCGTCGCAGCGCCCGAGACCCACACCTGCGAGTCGGCCCTTGCAGCCGGAGCCCTCGGCTTTGCTCCCAGCGGTTCCTGGCTGCTGTGTTTCCGCAGAGACCCGCTCCTGGTCTCCCACCCGACGCTCCTCAGACCTCGCCGTGACTCAGCACGGACCAGCTCATTCTCAGGGCCTCTCTTCTTTGTAAAGAATTCTTTATTCAGTTTTACTGTTAGTATTTAACTTGCTGTAGGGCGTGTGCACCCATCAGAGAGAGAGAAGAAAACTGCGGAAGTCACAGGTCCAGGACTCGAACTGCGGTCAGCCTGTGGGAGTGCCCCACAGCCAGTGTCCCAACTACTGTGTCACCTGCTGGCCCCAGAGGCCTTCCTAACTTCTGAGTGGCTGTAGTCCTGTGGCCCTCCAGCTGGCCGGCTTCCCCTGCAGGTGGGGGACAAGTGTTTCTTTCCCCCTCTGCACACACAGAGGGAGCCCGAGGGCGGAGCTGGACTCGGGGTGCTCAGCCCACTTTCCGTGGAGGATGGGGTTCCTCCCTCCTGCCACTCAGCTTCTGCCTGGTGGCACCGTCCTGGCTCAGGGCTACCCTGGGGTCAGCTGGTTGTAGATGACGTGGTACAGGATCACTCCACCAGCAGGGTTTCTGGCCAGCCAAGCAGTCCTAAAATCCTGTTCGTTTCATTCTTGAGAGCGTCTGCGTTCCTAAACTCCACCCAGCCTGGGAGCTGCCCGCTTGCTGTGAGCCCGAGCCACCAGCCAGCCTTGGTGTGGTGGGCTGGGTGTTCAGGAGGGGCGCAGATGGCCTGCCCAGGTGCTCTGCCTGCGGCCCTGACCTTGGCGGGCACTGCGAAGGGCAGCCGGAAGCTGTGGAGCGGGAGCTGCAGGGCACTCCTCCCTGGTGTGCGGAGGCAGGGAGGTACTCCCAGTGAGCCAGAGAGGTGGCCTGGGCTCCCTCGGCATCCCCAGCTCAGGCGCATGCTGGGGTCACAGCGCCCACGCCGCTGGGTGACCGACCAGGCCAGGGTCACCGCCATGCCCACGTTCTCTCTCCTCTCGGTTACCAGGACTGTGGGCTGTGCCCCATGCAAGGAGGGAGCCCTGCTGGCCAGCATCTGCTCCGCAGGCAGGTTGCAGCCCAGTTGCCTTGGCAACACGGACCGCCATCTGGCCACAGAGACACCTGACACAGGCAGCGTGGACCCAGCAGGGGTGACTTAGAAACAAAGCCTGGCACACCTAGGTTTAAGGGGGCGCAGAACCCCCATTTCCAGAAATAGAAGAACCAGGGGAGAAATAAGCAGGTTGTAAAAGGAGGGGCGGGCAGGGAACCACCAGCTGCCTCAGAGAGCAGAGATTTCCCAAAAATACCTCCCTGGGACCTGCCGCGGGTTTCCCTGGAAACCCCGGCCACGCCCCTGGCGCTGGCAAGGCCTCCCGCTGGCCCTGCCTGATGTCAGTCACCCCGGCCCTGGGAGGGAACCCCAGGACCGCGTTCCTGGGCTGGACCCAGGGCTTCCAACCAGAAAGTGTCGCAAAGGCCAGGCCACTCTCAGCCCACAAACTGCGGTTCCGAGCAGACTGACATCGGGGCTGGAAATGAATGAAGTTTGTGTGCAGAGCTTTCCTGAGAGGGCTGCACAGCGACTGCCCCCGACCTCGGCCTGTGGGGACGCAGGAACGCAGGAACGCAGTGTTCTTAGCCACTTTAGGGAGAAAGGCGACCGGTGTCGCTTACCTGCATTGCTCACGGGGTTGTTGCTTCTGCAGAAAACGGGCGAGGCAGGACGTCTCAGGAGAGCGCGGCGGCGCTGCAGCGCGCACCGCGAGGTGCTGGTGACACAGGCTGCTCCGCCTGATGCCGGGGACACATGAGACCCTCTTCCTCTAATGGAGAGGGTGGGCCCCCGCGGCTGGAAATCCCGGCAGAGAGCTGGGAGACAGGCGTGCTGCTAACCGCGCTGAGCGCCCACGTCCAGAACCTTAGCAGACAACGGGGTGAGACTGGAGCCAGTGAGGGTGGGCCGCAGAGGCGGGCGTCGGGGCCCTCCCTGCCCAAGCGCTGTGGGTGACCCCAGCTTCCTTGGCACTCCAGTCCTGGCAGCGAGCCGCCGTGAACACAGGTCTTCGGGCATCCATCTGCTTTTGCCTTGTGCTCTCTGGGCAGGACGACGACCCTAGCGCGCGTCGATGGGCATGGGCTGGGGGCACTGTCCTCTTGGTCGTCCTTGCCGCCTGGACGTCGCGTCCTGCATCGCCACGGTGTCAGCGTGGCCAGGAGGAATTCGTGACTTCACTGAACTGGCCCAGAGGGAGGAGCGGGCAGCCTCGATGGCTCCGCCCCCCCCCAGCTGTGTAGGGTTTTGTTTAGGAGGGGCTGTGTTCTCACAGGGCAGCTCTCCCGTCACTCGGTCTTGTTCCCAAACGCGTCTGCGCCCTCTCGCCCTCGCTGCGCGTTCCTCGCACAGTGCGGCTGTCGTGTCTGTGGACACACCCCTTCTCCCAGGCCGCACAGAGGACTCGCTCAAGTGTGCGCTTCTACCTGTGCGCACGCGAGCCTCCCGCGAGGGTTTCTGACGGGAAGGCCGCCCCACCGACTGCGTAAACTGTGCTCCGGAGAGGTCAAAATAAGGTGGCACGAGAGTGGGCGCCCCGCACTCGTCACACGCGCCCCCGACTGTCCCCCGCACTCGGCACACGCGCCCCCGACTGACCCCTGTGCGCTCCTAGCTCTTACGAAGGCCGAGGGAGTTGCCGTGAGCAACCCGGGTTTACCAGTTCTGCATAACCGTCGGTTACCTCTCCCCTCGCGTGCGTGGCTAATCTGTGGAATGAAACAGCGAAGCCCTTGTCACAGACAGGGTAGAGATCTCGACCTCGTGGGCCCTGCCCTCTCTGCCGTCTCTCCAAGCCACGTCCAGGGCAAAAGCCCATCTTCGGAGCCAGCCGGGCAGCCCACGGCTCGTGCCTTTCCCAGCCTTTCCTTGCTCCGTTGGCTATGACTTCCACGTCCTCTCTTCCCTGCCACCATGGTGACCGTCACGCCTGGCCCTCAGGCTTCCAGCTCCCTGGAAACAGGGCCTGTGGGCCTTCACCAGGTCCCGGGAGCCAGCACTGGGAGGCACCTGCTCTGTCAGAAATCAGGAGTCACAGGGGCCAGCCATTGGCACAGCGGTTATGTCACTGGATTCCCACATGGCCGACAGTGGTTTGAGCCCTGGACCTGGTGGCTTGAAAATCATGCTGGGTGCACGTGCGTGTGTGTCCAAGGTCCCGGGAGGAGAATGGAGGAGAAGGGATTGCGGTGTGGCCATCCCCCCCGGGGGAGATTTCTCACTTTTCCTCTCACTATCTCTGTTTCTCTCTCTCTCTCTGGCAAGTACATGCACCTCAAGGCAAAAACCTCTGAATAAATAAATACAGAGAACTAGAAGTTATAAAGATCAAAATGACTTGAAGAGGTCGGCCTGAACGCGGGTCCACAACCTTGCCTTCTAGAAGCAGGTTCTATCTCCACGCTGCTGGTGCAGGGCCGGGCCTGTGCGTGCTGGGGCTGATCGGAGAGCGGCCGGTGTGCAGGCAGCCAGACGGCCAAGCTGGCAGGCCCACGGGGCAGCGGGGCGACGGGCTCTCAAAGGTCTCCTGTCGAACATACGGGCCGTGTGATGATCTTTGTTTACTTTGGACACGAGGTAGACTGGGGAGACGGAACAAAACAGCATTTGTTCTGCTGAGGAAGTCAAGCTGAAGGGTAAACAAGAAAAGCTAGAAACATCTGACAACTCCAGGAAGAGAACTCAGACATCTGACTCCTGGCTCAGAGATTCAGAGAGGATTCGTAAAATGTCTAAATCCATCCATTCTCTTAACACGATCAGCGTCTCCCGTGTCGCTGGAAATGGCCCCATAACTGCTACCGTGTGAGAGACCGCGTGCCCAAGCTGTCACACATTAGCACAGGTAGATGGAGCTCTTCCAGACGGGCACCGCCGTCTTCCCCTATGTGGGAACCCCCGACGGGTGCTGTTTCCGTGACCTTGGCCAAGCCACTGTCCTCTCTGAACCTCGGTTTCGTTTTCCTTCTTGCGAGTAGAGACGTGGTGACACTCGGTGGGTCTCCGCAGAGGTGGGTGAGCGTGCCGGCCGCAGTGTTAGGGACACGTTGACACACTGTAGCGTAGTTTTGCATCTTCTGGCAGCACTCAGCTAGGCTCTGTCCTTGTCCCTGTCGGCTGTGCGTGGCCATGTTGCCCTCTAGTGACAGCAGAGCACTGCAGCTGTGGGCTCCCGGGAAGCCTGAGAGACAGGGAGAGCGCTTAGTGATTCAGACGCGAAGGGAGGAGAATGGGAAAACCCCTGTGGGAGGAGAGCTCGCCGCGGCTGTGCAGGAGAGGATGAGGGCATGGCGAAGGCAGGAGCTGGAGTGGAGGAAGCCCTGGCGTCTCGAGGGGTCGCCGTCAGGACCACGGCCCATCTTTCCCACCCAGCGCTGCAGCAGGGGAGGCCAGTGTGTTCCTAACGCAGGTGGGCTGGCAGGGCTTTGCCAGCCCCAGGGAGCAGCATTTAAAACTGAGTCTGACCTGGGAGCCTTGGGAATGCCACCAGCTCCGAGGGTTCCTTCCAGTGGCCCTGTCTATCAGCGGAGCTGGGAGGGCTGCTGCAGACCCTGTAGGCTGTGACTCAAGTGAACGTTCCCACCAGACACCTCCGGGTCTGACAGCATCTCCACAGCACTCTGCATAGGAAGGAGGGGACACAGGCCTGCCACGGGCCACCAGTGCCCTGCCCGGACGCTTACACGGCTTTGGGGGCCACAGGGTGGCAGGCAGGACGGACGTTCTGGGCTCTTCCTCCCCATGTCCTGGGGAGGGCCCAGGTGACTCCTGGGAGTGTGGGCCTTGGAGATAAACCATTATGGAGCCTGAAGGGCCGAGCCTACAGTGTCTGCCTGTCCTTGCAGCTGCCCCGGGACAGGTCCACAGTCAGAGAAGACAGAGACCGGGACACGGGTCCTCCCACACAGGGGAGCCGGGCCGATCTGCCATGTGAACCCCCAGCCCGATGACCTCGGAGCCGGGATGACGGCGCTGCAGCCCTGTCCAGACCGCAGCTGGGGCAGGGAGGCGCGCTCTGAGGCTGCTTCTGTGCTGTAGGAGTTTATGCATGAGCTCAGTAACAGCACCGGCCCTGGGGCAGCCCCGCTGCAGCCCTTGCTGTCTTCCTTTCTGGCCGGCTCGCCAGCTTTCCGACTTTCTCCCTGTAGCTGGGCTCTCCCCTTGGCGTTCGGATCCTACGCATCCTTGTAAGTTATGCATAGACTTTCGTGTGAACCTTGGGGTGCTGCGCCCTGGTGGCTGAGGACGGGCTGTGGTTACTGTGGGCGGCTGCAGGGAGAGCCGACGTTTAGGACCTCGCTAGAGTCTGGTTAAGGATGCGACTTCTGGGGCCAGCGGGTGGCACGGGGGTTGAGGGCTAGACTCCCACATGGCCAACCACGTCTGACTGTGGCGGCTTGCTTTCACACTTCCCCTCTGTCTCTCTGGTCAAATTAAAAAATAATGCTAATAAATAAAATAAAATAAATAATTCTAAAAAAAAAAAAAAGGCCATTTTTGGCGTGAGGTTGAAAGGTGAAGTGATTTGCTCAAGGTCACCCACTAGTGAAGTCACAAGAGACAGTCGTGTCTCCTTTCTACTTCAGCACGCCGATTCTGTAGAGCATCCTTCACCCTCATCTAGTTGCTCCCTAAATACTGCCATCTTGTGCCGGGGAGATTGCCGGTGGCTGGCTTTTCCTTCCAGTGCTTCCAGCTCCCGAGGGAGAAGCCGTCGGAGGTGGTTTCTCCTCTCAGTCAGGTGGCACTTTGCAGTTTAAACACGGACCGTCTGTTAGTCAGATTTGGCCTGGAACCGTGCCCGCGGCTCAGGATGGCCCGGGTGCCGCGGCAGACCTTGCGCTCGGCCGCCTCAGCACCTTCCTGCGCTCAGTACCCGTTTCCAGGCGCGGGTCGTAGAGCATGTGGCTTTAGCCACCTCGTCTCCCACTGACTATTGGTTTCCCCGTGGATACAATTAGACGCCCTCGACTTCTGAAAGACAGTTTTAATCCGTATGTGAACATGGCGAAGACTGTGTTTTAGAAGCCCCGCTTCTCGTGGGTGGTAGCACTTTTCGTCCTGGGTCATCCCTATCTCCATGGGTGTGCTGTTTGCTAGTTTCTCTGACTGCCACAGGCCAGCGAGCATGAGCACTGGGGGCAGGACTTTGCGTGCGGCTTTTGTCACTTGGTGCACGCCCTGGAAGTACACTGTCCCCATCAGAATGTCCAGTTGCTTTGACTCCACAGTGGACGGAGCATGGAGACCGACCACCTGGAGTGCAGTGCTGGTGTCCACGCGTCCAGCAGCGCCACGTTGCGGGTCCCACGGCCTCTGTGGCCGCTCGGAGTCGCCTGGCACTCTGGTTTTCGAGCGGGAGCGAGGGTTAGGGTGAGCAGTCTGGACTGTGGGTGTGACTGCGAGTTCTCCCGGGGGTGCCCAGGCCCATGGCTTCCTTCCACCTTAAACTCCGGAGTTTTCTTGAATTGAGTGGTTTGGACCGGAGTTCCAGCCGGGGCGTGTCCGTTGGCAGGATGTGCCCAGGGAGCCAGCCGGTGGACCCTGTTGCGGCCCCCACAGCACTCCAGCTGGCGGCCACGCTGCGCGTCTTCTCCACGCAGGCGTCTCCTGTTCCAAAGCAGGAGTCCCTCCTAAGCGGAGTGCGTGGCTATGTGGTAGGAAGCTCTTAAGGGTTATTTTCAGGAAAGCTACACCGATCGTCGGAGGGCTTGGTCCTGGACGGCGCAGGGGCCTTAGCTGTGGGTTTTAAGTGCTTGAGGGCCAGCCTTTTCCCGGCTCCGCAGTACTCTGCCGCTTCTCCATCCCTGCATGACTTTCCTGTTAAGGGCCAGAGGGGCAGGGCCAGTCATGCCCTGCAGACTGACTAAGCTCACCTCAGTCTCATCTGGGGGTGGACACCAGGCCCCAGGCCTCTCCCTTGCAGCTCCTCTGCTCCTGAGGAATGTGCAGACATCACCCCGACATTCCGACTCCACCTGCAGGTGACAGCGGGAAACGTGAGCCCAGGGAGCCCGGGCTGTCGGGCCCTGTCTTGGAGAGCAGCGGGTGCAGCTGAGCAGACCCAGTGGTGCCAGGGCGGCAGGAGGCGGCGACGCCCAGAAATAGGCTTGATGAGTCCTTCTGGTCCAGCTCAGAGAGTAAGGCCGCCTGGTCAGCAGTGGCATGGAGGTCAAGGCGCTGGATCTGACATGGCTAAGTCCTCAGTTTAAATCCTGGACCCAGTACACATGTGTGTGCGTGCCCAAGATCCTGAGAGGAGAATGGAGGAGAAAGATTGCGGCGTGGCCATCACCCCAGGGGGGACTTCTCACTTTCTGTCTCTCTGTCTCTCTGGCAAACTCATGCATCCCACAGCAAAAACCTCTCTCTAAACAGACAGAGTACTAGCCGAGGTCAGGACCAGCATGTCCAGCTGGCGGATTCCGCCACAGCAGCTAACCCTCCCCCGGCATCAGGTTGGAGCTGACGAGCCCTGACTGCCGTTGGCTCTGCTCAGTGTCGGCCTGGGACAACTCTGCCTTCTGTTCCGTGGTGGCGGAGAAGTCATCCAGGGACCGGCACCTCTGCTGCCTCTCGACGCAAAGAACGGCCTCAGGAGAACAGCCTGCCCAAGTGCGGGCCATGGGGTCTGTCCGAGGAGGGGGCAGAGAGGGAGTCGGGAGCAGTCCTTGAAGGGAACAGGGTGATGACTCTGACCGCCCTGAGGACGGACCGCAGCTCCTGCCCTGTGCCCGTGTGCTGAGTGCGTGCCGAGCGCACGCCGTGCGTCCCCAGGCAGCCTGGCTCGCCGCGTGCCCTCCTGTAACCAGACGGGGCAGCCTCCCCACAGGCCCCGCTTCACTTCTCTGCAGACTGCAGCCGCAGGCTCAGGTCGCAGCAACTGCAGTGTCACTGGTTACCTTTGACGTGACTTTTCACACGAGTGGTGGGAACACCCCGATTCCCACGCTGGGCAGTGCGCCGTGGTTAGATCGACTTGCCTCGTTGGCCTGCTGTTTACCGGGAACTGTGGAGTGTCTAACTGAGTATGATGCCCTAGGATTACAGATCATGGAAATGAATTGTATTGGATCCATATTCAACAAATTAAAAAGCTCCCACATGGAGGTTTGTTGAAGTGCATGTGCGCGTGTGCATTCACGTACACACACGTATGTCTGTCATGTCCTATGTATGTGCAGTACTGTGTGCATGTGCATTCACGTACACACACGTATGTCTGTCATGTCCTATGTATGTGCATTATTGTGTGCATGTACATTCACGTACACACACGCATGTCTGTCATGTCCTATGTATGTGCAGTACTGTGTGCATGTGCATTCACGTACACACACGTATGTCTGTCATGTCCTATGTATGTGCAGTATTGTGTGCATGTACATTCACGTACACACACGTATGTCTGTCATGTCCTATGTATGTGCAGTACTGTGTGCATACTTACCAGTTAAAGCTGCTTCTCCCACAAGCTCTCTGTTAGAAATAACCCTAGAGCTCTCGTGTGTGAAGCCGGACAGCACCGACAGCTGCCGAGGCAGCATGTGGCGAGCTGGAGCCGGGCTGGGGCTGGGGCAGGCTTTCTGGCCGAGGAGCGGGCGCCCCAGCGGCTGGCATGCCCGAGGGGGATGCCGTTCCCGAGGAGCACGCACCTGCCAGAGCAGACGCACAGCTTGGCCTCCGCTCCTCTCAGCGCTGCAGAGATGCAGAGTGTCAGAAGGCTCCCGCCTCAGCGGTGTGCCAACACCTAGAATCCGTGCAAGGAGGCGACGTGGCATGTGCCCAGGAGACAGCAACGGCAGGAAGTCCCCAACAGAGCAGGTTTCGCGTCCCCACTGTCCCTGTGAACACGCGTGCGGCAGGAGGGGCGCAGGCTGCCGGCCCCTGCAGGTGTGAGGAGCCGTGAGCGGGCGCCCCGAGTGGGCATGGACGGCCATAGACCGCAGTGCCAGGAGAGGCGGACGGGTGGACTCCCACGTTCCGGCTCCTCTTCAGCCCAGGCAGTGGGGATGGGGAGAGGCAGGTGGTTTCCAGGCAGGTTCCAGCTTTCTCCTGGAAAACGACCAGCCAGAGCCCTGACTGACTTCTCTCTGCCACGTTCTAGGATTGGTCTCTTCACTTTTTTCTTTTTCTTTTAGGTTTTTAGTGCAGGGTGCATGCTCTGGCTGGAGAGAGAAAGAGGGGGATCACCCCGGGGGGCGGAAGGGTGGCCGTGCAGCCCCTTCTCCCGCTGGGATTTCTGAGTACACGGTCACACGTGGCCAGGTCGGGTCAGACCAGCACCGTAGCCAGGCCACCTGTCCGCCCCTAAAAGCCGTTTCTTAGGACCTTGTTACGGCCTCCAAAGCGCCACGTGCCCTTGGCCAGCGAGAAACAAGACGCCCAGAGTCGGAGGCCGTTGGCCAGGACGCCAGTGTGGGCTGCCTGCTGGGACTCTCACAGGCCTGCCGGGACTCTCACAGGCCTGCCGTTGCCACCCTGGAGCGCCGTTAGGGGAGCGGAGGCCGAGGGCAGCCCCAGGTCCAGGGGCCTCTGACGGAGAGCAGGACAGAAGCTGTACTCGGCCTCGGCCTTCCTGCCCCTCCGCCGCCGCCCCGGCACGGACATACTGCTGCACGGTGCACAGCTCGCCGAGCGGGCACGTGTCGCAGAGGCCCTTGGTGACCTGCGCGAGGTCGCGCCCTGCCTCCCTGCACTAGCCAGACCAGCCTGCCGGGCAGCGACTGCAGCAGGGACCAAGGACAGGTCCTGACCCGGTTCTCCAAATGGAGGTGCTGAGGTGGGCCTGGGTCAGCCGGTGGTTCTGGAAGATGGCAGAGAAGAAAGGGCGCATTAGAGAAGGTTCTCCTGTCCAGGAGCACTGCTGGGCCGGGTGAGCTCCACTGGACAGCGGGCCGGCACTGCGTGTGTGCCCGTCCACTGGACAGCAGTTCGGCACTGCGTGTGTGCCCGTCCACTGGACAGCG
>NW_006204462.1:476256-484254 GCF_000334495.1 Tupaia belangeri chinensis | reverse complement strand
CACACCGCAGCCCCGGCCAGGACGGCGCAGGCTGCCCCAGGAGGGAGAAATGGGGGGCTCGGAAAGCCCAGGGAAGTAGAACGTCACTCAAAGATTCCAGCAGAGAAAGCCAGTGAGTGAACCCCACGTAGGCACGGGCATGGGGGGAGGTGACCCAGAGTCCACGTGTGTGAAAGATCCGAGTCCATGCCACTGCAGGGCCAACCACGGTTTGAGTCCCAGGTCCAGTGGCTTGAAACTTGTGCCAGGCATGTATGCGCGTGTGCCCAAGATCCTGACGGGAGAATGGAGGAGTGGGGACGGTGGGGTGATTTCTCACTTCTCTCCCTCTCCCCAGTGAGTACGCACATGCTGTGCCAAAAGCCTGGTTATGAGTAATAGCAATTATAAATAGCATTACGTGGTCACTCTTTAGGTCACGTGGTGTCTCAAAGCTCCTGACAAGTGTCCTTGAGTGTGACGCTGCTGTTGGCTGTGAGGCGTTGAAGGGAGTGTGTTTCCTAGCTTCGGTGGCTGCAGTCACTGAGGCTGCTCTGATGGCGGCGCAGCTGGTGCTCGGAGGCCACGCGGAAGCCCACACCTTTGCAGGTCAGCGGGGCGGCGAGGAGGAAGTGCACGCGCCCCAGCCCTCTGCCCCATGGACGTTGTGATCGAGTTTAGAAGGCAAGAATGTCAATTCGTGGTGACAAGGATCCCTGACAAGCGTGCCCGGAACGTCGTGGCAGAGCGGCTGTGCAGACTCGTGCGGCGTGGACTCGCCCGCGGGAAGGAAAGGGTGCTCTGGGCAGAGGACCCGGGAGACGGCCCGCAGCACTCCCTCGTGGTGGCTAGGTGGCCAGCGATTTCCATCCGGAGACCGCTTTGCCGGCCCTCGCCTCTGGTGCTTCCTCCCTGATCCTTTTCTTTGTTTTCCTTTAAGCCAGGGTCCCCTGAAAATGGCCTTGCCCACACGTTGGGGGGACCAGGTTTGAAGGGCTGGGCCAAGGATGGTCCCTGAGTAAAGACCTTCAGGCTAAATTTCTTCTCTGGGTTTTTACCCGGTTTTGATTCTCCTATGAAACTACTGTATGTTCCTCGTTGTTTCTCAGAATGGTGGACTCTGTCACCATTGCGGCTTGCGTGGCTCTCGCACGGTGACGACCCATCTCATAGGCGGTCAGGGGAGCCGGATCCCACACGGCCATCTGCAGTTTAAGTCCCACCCCCATGGCTTGAAAGTCACACTCGGGTGCCTGTGCGCGTGCCCCAGTCCCAAGGGAGTCCAAGTGGAGAAGGGGCTGTGCATGACCACGCCTGTGGGGGGCGCTCTCCCATCTCCCTCCCTCTGCCTCTGGCGAGCCCTGTCCCCTGAGGAAGGCAGCTCATCTCCATACGCTGCGACTTTCAGTGCCCTGTTCTGTGAGTGCGTCCTTATTCCCCATTGGTGAAGTTGCACATGATCTCAAATTTCTTTGCGATAAAAAAATTGGCAGTGTATCTTATAAATAAATAGCCCTGGAGTTTGTCACTGCCTGGGAAGGGGCTTAGAAGTGTGTGTTACAGCCAGCGCTGCACACGGGACGGAATGACATTTTGTTGTCACACAAGGGAAAATTGTCATTGCTACCCGGTGTGTCTGAGGGGCAGAGTCTGTTTGCCAGAGGCTGGGTCAGGGTCACAACCCCTAGGAGGGGACCTACTGTGGGCCGTGTGTGCGGGGACTAGGCGGCGTCAGGGTCACAACCCCTAGGAGGGGACCTACTGTGGGCTGTGCATGCGGGGACTAGGCAGGGTCAGGGTTACACCCCTAGGAGGGGACCTACTGTGGGCCGTGCAGAGACTAGGCTGAGTCAGAGTAACACCCCCTAGGAGGGGAACTACTGTGGGCCATGCGGGGACTAGGCAGGGTCAGAGTAACACCCCTAGGGGGGGACCTACTGTGGGCCGTGTGGGGACTAGGCGGGGTCAGAGTAACACCCCTAGGAGGGGACCTACTGTGGGCCGTGTGGGGACTAGGCTGCAGCTTCTTGGGAGACTCTCAACACTGCGTGTGGAGAGCTGGGCCCTGATGCCAGCTCTGGGGCGCTGACATGCTGTGTGCTACAGTTGAGTGATTGTTTCTTGACGTCACAGTCTAAGGATGGAGGACGGCGCACAGTAGGGGAGCGCGCTTAGACTACCCCGAAACCAGCCCCTCCCCGTCAGGGAAAGATGGTCTTCCACAAAACGCTCCCTGTGTCACGAAGGTCGGGCCACTGCCCTAGGGCTCTCTGAAGCCTCTGTTCGTCCTCCCAGGGGCAGGAGGCTGGGCAGGAGCGGTGGGGGAGTTGTGTCTGTTCTCCCTCTGGGGCTTCTCCTTGCTCCCTGATCCATCTGTCATGTGACAGGCAGGCACTGTCCTTCCTTCAGGACAGTGAGCAGAGCCCCCTCAGGCAGCCAGGGGTTTGTGGTCAGCACGTTCGGCATGCCCGGCTCCCCCAGGCCCCGTGTGCCTGCTGCCCTGGCCCCGTGCCCTGGCCCGCAGCTCCTCACACCTGCCTGCCCCGTCCCCTACTCCTCTCCCGCATCACTGCCGTCTCCAGCCGCCCTCTCTGGACCTGCGGGCTTGCGTTTTCCATCGTTCTGGGCTGCAAGGACTCGGCGGGTAGCTGTTTCCCTGGCCAGGTTCGGGTCTAGGGCCCGGCGAGCGCGGGGCTACCCGGAGCCTTTCTGCTGCCGAGACAGGCCTCCCGGAGTATCCATGGTGGGGATGGTGGGCCCTGGCGGGAGCGACCTAGATCCTCTTGCCATCTAGAAATGCCACGGCATGCAGCCCAGCTTTGTGCCTGTCCCACGGTCCTTATTCTGCCTTTCTGTGTCCACAGCTCACTGGCTGCTCCTGAGAGCACCTGGCAGTGTTTCCCGACAGTGCTCACGGAGAGGGAGGTGCCGTGGCTGTGCGGACAGCTGGCTGGCGGCCACAGCGCCACTGGCGTGGGTTCAGACCGGGAAAGGAGCATTCAGGCTGTCTGTCCGTTCGGCTCGGTGGCTATCTGACTCGGTCACAGCGAGCCAGAGGAGATACGACACCTGCTTGCTCGAAAGAGTCTGAAACCCTTCTTTGGGGAAAGCGTCTCCTCCGTCACTTTTGGTGTCACCATGGGGTCACCGTGTCAGGGAGTGGCCAAGTTAGGACTAGCAAGGTGCAGAAGTCCTGACCGCAGAGACAGAGCACCCTGGGACAGGCCGGGGGCCACCGCTGGACTGCCCTGTCCGCTCGGAGCCAGGGTTCTGGGTGGTACAGCTGTCAGGGGCTCAGGGCCATGCTTTTTGCTTCCGAAGGGTACTCCACTTCTTAAGCTTTCTTTCCGAATTTCGTGTGGTTTTAAACTGCTGGGTTAAGAGAGGAGGGCCTTGCTAACCCTGGGAGAACTCTTGGTAGGACCCACAGAACGCACTGTCCTAGCGGCCGCAGGAGCTGCCCGGCCGCGACTGCACCAGGACTAGACGGGTGGTGCCCACACCCCTGAACAGGGACGCACTTCTCGTCCAGGACCTTGGCCGCTCCAGGGGACAGACGCCGTGGGGGGACAGGAGGCCTCTCCTGGGAGTCCCAGACCCCCCTGGCTGTGCTTCAGTGTGTCTGCCTTACGACCAGAACAACGTCTCGTCCTCTCTGCTTCTGTTTCCTCACTCTGCCAGACCTGATGGGACAGACCAGTACGGGTTTTCAGGGTGACACCTTGTCCCTCCTGCTTCCGTTTCCTCACTCTCCGCCCAGAGCTGGTGGGATAGACTAGTATGTGTGTTCAGGACACAGCCGGATCTAAAATCCGGCTTAATCTCAGGTTTGTATGGGAATGCAGAGTACCTAGAAATACTAAAGTAATCTCAGAAAAGACAAAGGAGGAGCAACCGAATTGAAGATAAGGCTTGCTGCAGAGCTGGGGTAACCGTCAGGGTGAGGTGATGGGACAGGGCGGGGTGCTCGGAAATGGAGCAAGCAAGTGCACTTAACCGAGCTCTGACAGAGACGTTAAAGAACTCAGTGGGGGAAGGCAGCCCTAAAAGTGGTGCAGGGGGACCAGTGGAAGGCACTCATGGTTACGTTGCTGGGTCTCCATGCCGACTGCGTTCGAGTCCTGGACCCAGCAGCTTAAACTCACACTGGGTGCATGTGCGTGCATGCCAGAAATCCTTAGAGAAGATCCACTTCTTAAGCTTTCTTTCCGAATTTCGTGTGGTTTTAAACTGCTGGGTTAAGAGAGGAGGGCCTTGCTAACCCTGGGAGAACTCTTGGTAGGACCCACAGAACGCACTGTCCTAGCGGCCGCAGGAGCTGCCCGGCCGCGACTGCACCAGGACTAGACGGGTGGTGCCCACACCCCTGAACAGGGACGCACTTCTCGTCCAGGACCTTGGCCGCTCCAGGGGACAGACGCCGTGGGGGGACAGGAGGCCTCTCCTGGGAGTCCCAGACCCCCCTGGCTGTGCTTCAGTGTGTCTGCCTTACGACCAGAACAACGTCTCGTCCTCTCTGCTTCTGTTTCCTCACTCTGCCAGACCTGATGGGACAGACCAGTACGGGTTTTCAGGGTGACACCTTGTCCCTCCTGCTTCCGTTTCCTCACTCTCCGCCCAGAGCTGGTGGGATAGACTAGTATGTGTGTTCAGGACACAGCCGGATCTAAAATCCGGCTTAATCTCAGGTTTGTATGGGAATGCAGAGTACCTAGAAATACTAAAGTAATCTCAGAAAAGACAAAGGAGGAGCAACCGAATTGAAGATAAGGCTTGCTGCAGAGCTGGGGTAACCGTCAGGGTGAGGTGATGGGACAGGGCGGGGTGCTCGGAAATGGAGCAAGCAAGTGCACTTAACCGAGCTCTGACAGAGACGTTAAAGAACTCAGTGGGGGAAGGCAGCCCTAAAAGTGGTGCAGGGGGACCAGTGGAAGGCACTCATGGTTACGTTGCTGGGTCTCCATGCCGACTGCGTTCGAGTCCTGGACCCAGCAGCTTAAACTCACACTGGGTGCATGTGCGTGCATGCCAGAAATCCTTAGAGAAGAATGGAGGAGAAGGGATTCCAGCGTGGGCATCCCGCGAGTGCATGCATCCTAGGCCGAAAAGCTCTCGAAAAATAGAGTGGTGCTGGAGCTGGGCCAGCCAGTGGCACGAAGGTCAAGGCAGCTGGGTCTCACATAGTCAACTGTGTGGTTCAAGTCCTGGACCCAGCAGCTTGCAGAGTGTGCTGGGCATGTGTGTATGCATGGAGGAGGAGGGATTGTGATGTGGCCACCCTCCGGGAGGGTGATTTCTCTCCTTCCCTCATTCTATCAGCAAGCACACACACCTTACAATAAAAACTAGAGTGAATAAATAAGTATCAAGAATGGTGCCGAGCAGTCAGTACTTACAGGCCAAAGCAATACATGACTTAGCCCTAACACCTTACATGGAGACCACCTCCAGGTGGACCACGGGGAGCCAGCCAGTGGCCCAGTGGCCGAGGTGGCTGGCTCTCACCCCGGTGGCGAGGGAAGCACACCAGCTGTGCATGTGTGCCTAAAACCACAGAGAGGGGACGGAGAAGGGTTTCCAGCTGACCGTGTCTCGGCCTGCATTCACATGCGCTCTGGCAAAAATCTATCGAAGACCGGGTGGTTGGGGAAGCCAGGGCACGTTTCTACATAGAAAACTAGGTCCAGGCTCTCCCGACGACCCACCAGTGAGGTCTGTGTGTGGAAGCCCATAGCTCTTTCACTCGTAAGAACTGAAAACTGGGAATAACGCCAATATCCTTCATCCAGTGACTGGTTAAGCCCATCATGGGCCACGTGGACCCGGAAGTTCTGTGGAGCAATAAAAGGAACATGCTGTCTGCATAGCTGGTATCGTGGCAGGCCCCGGGCACACGGTACCCACAAAGCCGGCCTCAGATCCCACAGTGGCGGTTCCACGTTGGATATCCTTAGGGTGGCAGACGGGCGGAGGTGGAGACATGCCTGTGGTTGCCAGGGTTACAGACTGGGGCAGGGAGTGTCTATCAAAGGGCAGCACCTGGGAGGGGCCAGGCCTGTGTCCTGGTTGGTGGTCACTTGAATCTACACACGGGACAACATTTTGTGGAACAAACACAGGCAGACCCAGAAACAAGGCTGTGTAATCTGTGAGACCCGGTCCGGGCTGGTGACTTGCGTCAGAGCAGCCTCTTGGTCGTGACAGCGACCTGTGCTTCAGCAGACGTCAGTACTGGGGACAGAGCGAAGCCTGTGGGACCTCTGGTACAGTTTTGTCAACTTTGTTTTTTCCTTTAGAGAGATTTTTGCTATTGGCACATGCACTTGCTGGAGAGACAGAGACAGAAAGCAAGAAGTCACCCCCCAGGGGGGTTGGCCACACCACAGTCCCTTCTCCTCTGTTCTCTCGGGACTTGGGGCACGCATGCACACATGCCTGCAGTGAGTTGTACGTCACTGGGTTCGGGACTCAAACCACGTGGAGGACCACATGGGAGCCCAGCCATGTAGCTGTTCTGCCACCTGCTGGCCCCTGTGTTTTCAGCTTCCTGAGAACGAACTGTTACTGCCTCACACCGACTTGTGTTTTGGGGTGTACGTGTGTGGTGTCTGCTGTGGAGTTTAGGCAGGGTCTCACCACATTGTGATCCCCCTGCCTTGGCCTTCTGAGTCAAGGGGACCACGGCCCCAGCTCTTGGGGAGGGGTGCCCACCCCACTGCCCGCGTCCCCGAGGGACATATGGGAGAGACAGGCCACGGGGAACCGAGACCGGAACCTGGACCCGTGTCCCTTCACAGCAACGCCGGTGAGCAGAGGGCGCGGGCAGGAGCGCAGGCTGCTGACTCTGCTCCCGGTCTTCAGCGCGCTTGGCTCCACTCAGGGCTCCTAAGCAGAGGTCTCTGCACCCCACTCTGTGGGGGAGGGAGAGGGCTCACAGCAAAGCGCGGAAGGGAGTGAGCGGGCGAGTCTCTGGCAAACAAGACTAGCTTGGTCATTGGCTGTAATAGAGGGACTGACTTCCTCCCGGGGAGCGGCGAGCGAGGGAGCCCTTTTGGAGACGGCCTCGTCTTTGACAAGAGGCAGCAGGGAGGGCTCCACCACTGGGTCACAGGCCTCGTGCCACTGAGACCCGCAGTCCTGCACGCAGGCATGGCTGCCCGTGTGGCATCCCACTGTGCCCATGGAACGGCCGTCGTGACAAAGCGTCGCTGACACCGCCAGCTCCTGTTCCAGACCCTGCTGTTGTTCCCTGGGGACCTGGTGTGACACATTAATGCTGATTCCCACTGCTGCCATGCACAGCTGGCCTGCACGGTGACCTCTTAACATTACTTTTTTCATTTAAAAATAATTGAATAACCTTTTCAAAACTTACAAGTATCATTTTTGTGGTCTTTTAAGAATACAGTGGGCTGGCCAGTGGTGTGGTGGTGAAGGGGTGGACCTCAAATGGCTGGCAGTGCTCGAGGGACACGCCTGGTATGTGTGCATGCGTGTCCAAGATCCTGAAGGGAGAGAGAGACGGAGAGGGCTGCGTGTGACTACCTCCCGGGGCGGGTCTTCTCACTTCCCCTCCCTCACCCTGTCTCTCCCCCGGAGTGCATGTGCCCTCTGGCAAAAGTCAAAATAAACAAACACGCTTAGAAACGGGCTGTTCCGAAAGGTGTTCTTTTGCTGCCTCGTGGAATCTAACCTCCAGATCGCACTGGAAAACTCGGAGTTCCAGCCCCACCCTCCAGGGCTGATGACGCACAGTTGGCCGAGGAGACGGCATGGCCCACCTCCCAGAGACCACCGTCAACCAGAGACCACACTCTCTCATCCACTTCTGCAAGTGGTCTGAAAGTCAATAGGTGGTCTCGGGTCTGAGATCTGCGTATAAGAAGTAGTAGCTTCGGGGTCATGTAGAAGAAAGACTAGCTTAGGGACCTGGGCACCCCTCTAAGCGGCAACTGTGGCCCCGTGTCGAGAACAGCCACGTTTGTACAGCTGTGGCTCCGGGGGGTTAACCGCCCGGGC
>NW_006204462.1:468014-476225 GCF_000334495.1 Tupaia belangeri chinensis | reverse complement strand
ACAGCCGTGGCCCCGTGTCGAGAACAGCCACGTTTGTGCATCTGTGGTTCAGGGGTCTAACAGCCGTGGCCCTGTGTCGAGAACAGCCACGTTTGTACAGCTATGATTCGGGGAGGTCTAATAGCCGTGGCCCCGTGTTTAGAACAGCCACGTTTGTGCATCTGTGGCTCGGGGGGTCTAACAGCCATGGCCCCGTGTCGAGAACAGCCACGTTTGTACAGCTATGACTCGGGGAGGTCTAGCAGCTGTGGCCCCGTGTTTAGAACAGCCACGTTTGTGCAGCTGTGGCTCAGGAGGTCTAACAGCTGTGGCACCATGTTGAGAACTCTGGCCAGTTTATGAGGACCCAATAGAGGACACATAAACAGAACGAGGAACTCAAGAATTAAACTGGTGGCCGTGGGGGGCTCTGCACAGCTGTACAACACGGAACCACGCATTTCCTCATGTTCACACGCCCCCTCCCTGCTGGCTTCCTGGCATTCATGCGTGGAGGCGGGGGACTGGACCCAGATCCAGTCTGTCCTCCCCCCTCCCGTTCTGAAATAACACTTCACACGTTGGGGGGCAGCAAAACCACTGACCCTCCGGCCAGGATGGCAGCTCACAGTCCCCACAGCCTGTCAGATGAGGGCCAGCATCCTCATTCACGCACGAAACCGAGGGGCGCACGGGGAGGGCCGAGGTCACACAGCCTTTACGTTGGGGGATGAACGTGGTGGCAGCTCTCACGTGGTCTGCTGCGATGACACAGCCACTGCACAGTAGCGGGCAAACAAGCAAAGCCCAGCCCCCGCTGCCCAGCCTGAGCCCGCAGTGACCACTGCCCTCGGCCACAGAGAGAGAAATCCGACTGGCCACGTTGGCGCCGAGGTGGGCACAGAGTGACCTGGATGGGACACAGCAGCCCGTCAGTGGCCCAGGTCAGGAGAGGCCACTGATGGTTTGGGCCCACGTGTGGGTGCAGGCTCTGCCTGGGCCCTTGCTTTCCAGGCCAGAATCAGCACATGAGCAGCCCCCAGGCAGGCCGGGCTTCTGTAGTTAGGTGGGGCGTGACTGCGCTCCCTCCTTCCTGTCTGGGGGCTTTCTGTTCCGGTCAGGACCACAGGCGGGCAGGACTACAGATGGCAAGATTGCAGATGGTCAGGGCTACAGACGGGCAGGGCTACGACGGGCAGCCGGGCGGTCAGGAATACGGATAGTCATGTCTGAGTATCGGGCACGCAGCGGGCTGGGGAACCGTGTCCACCTGCCTTCCTCTAAACTCTTGCTCTGCCGACCAGCCCAGCAAGAGCGCCTGCAGGCTCCTCTGGGCCCAGTTTACACAGGAACATTCCAGATGGCTTACGTGGGCTTCCACGAGGGCTTTCTCCACACCCCGGCTCCGTCCGCTCCTAGTCAGCTCTGGGCCAGAGCTGCGGTTCATTCAGGCCTCCCTCTTGTCTCTCTGTCCCTTGAGGCCGGGGACTTGGCCGTGCACGGAGTCTCAAAGCTGGTGATTAGCTGCCGGTGGGCCCCTGCTCATTGTACTCACACTGCACTGTGTGGACGGCCTGCCCTGGCATGATGGGGCAGCGGTCCTGGCAGGGTGTGGTCGTGCCTGCCCGCCTGGGTGTGCACCCCCCACCTGAGCGTGCCAGGGCAGAAGCGTGGCAGCCTGCCCACTGTCTCCGGGCGTGCTGGCTCACGGTGAAGGCACATGGGCAAAGCCCCAGTGAGAGGTGGGGGTGACCGGGGGCGGCAGGAGGCTCGCCGCTCGGTCCTGCCGAGGAGCATCCCGGCTGACTCAGAGGCAGAGCCGCTGGGAGTAACGGAAGCGTATTTGGTGACTTGGCAACAGTCACAGGGAAAGCATGCACGTCTGCAGAAAGCACCTGGCTGGGCCCATTTCCCGTTTACCTGCCAGGAGGGCCGGCCCCTGCACGGAAATACACATGACTAGTCCCGGGCTCCTGTGTGCTGATGTGCCTCCCTGTCCTCCCCCAGACCCTAGTCCTTTAAGGAGCTGCAGGTGAGCCGCCTCCCAGGTTAACCTGCTCTGCTCGGCTCTTACCCCCCTGTCGTCTCCCTGTCCCCAGGTTAACCTGCTCTGCTCTGCTCGGCTCATACCCCCTCTGCTCTGGTCTCCCGTCCCCCAGGTTAACCTGCTCTGCTCGGCTCATACCCCCTCTGCTCTGGTCTCCCATCCCCCAGGATAACCTGCTCTGCTCAGCTCGTACCCCTCTGCTCTGGTCCCCCATCCCCTGTCCCCCAGGTTAACCTGCTCTGCTTGGCTTGTACCCCTCTGCTCTGCTCTCTCGTCCTCCCAGGGCAGGTCGTGTACCTGGACCGGCTACTCAGGCTGATGCCATGTCTGCCCTGCAGGAGGAGCTGGGGGCTAGCGGAGGGAAATCTCAGAGGAGCAGCTTCATTTCTGGGATTGGAGGGACTTCCTCCTGCCACTAGCATGTCCTGTGGCCCGGTCACCCTGGCTTTGCCACCCCAGCCCTTTTCACTTTCTTCGACTGCCCTTTCTGCCCCCGCTGCCATTCTCACGGGCTCCCTGTGGACGCCCACAGTGCAGGGAACAGGCAGCACCTCCTCCGTCTGCAGCCATGGCTGGTTTTGAAGACTGTTCACCTAGGTGTGACCTGGGCGTCCAGCCGCGTTGCTTAGACCGCAGGATGCTCGTGTCCCCGAGTGTGAGAGCGTACCTGAGCGCGCTCCTCGGTCCGGATGGAGGAGCGGCTGTAGTGTGTCCCGGCCCGCCAGACTCAGTCGGATCCATGGCATCCTCTTGTCATCCTTCGCCGTCCGCTCCGTCCCCAGATCTGATTCGGGATGGCTCGTTGGATTGCTGTGTGAGGGTTTTAAATGGCGGTATGGCAGGGCCTCCCCTGTGTGAGAGTGGGTGTGGATGTGGGAGAGCATGTGTGCCCTTATCTATAACACAGATGGAGGCCTGCTGGTCCAGCGTGGGGCCTTTCTTCCCAGGAGCCAGGTGCCTGCAGAGATGGGCGGGCAGGTCCGTGTAGCTCCCGCCCCAGCCTCTCTGCCGTGCCCGCCCTGGCTGCACGCCTGCTTTGCCCAGGCCACGTCTGGGCCTCGCGGCTCTGCTGACCTGGGATCTCTAGGGGCGAGAGCCGACCGTGTGTCTGGCGCTGGTGGTGCTCAGTCGTGAGGCCGGAGGGGTCCTTTCCATGCTGCTCTTCCGGACGCTGAACCAGACTCCACATTGCAGCCCGACTCAGGCCCCCGTCTGAACTCAGGCACGACATAGCTGCCCATGCGTGTTCCACATGTGGAATACCTTCCCTTGCAGAGAGCACTCCGCTGGCCAGGACCAGGGAGCCCACCGTGGGGTGGCAGTCAGGCTTAGGCCCGCGTGGCCTGGAGCCTCCGGGACCGTGTCCTCGCTGGGCCACTGTGAAGCTGAGGTGGTGACGTCATCTCTCTGGACCTGTGCCCAGCCCCTCCCACAAGGGGTTACTCCCGTGCAAGGCTGCCGTGAGCATGGAACACCAGGCGCATGGGGGCTTGGGGCGCGGCATTGTCCGTAGTTACTAGTTACCAACACGCTGCCCAGAAAACCTATAACGCCCAGGAGAGGACTGAGGCCACCCCACAGGATGTGGACGTGGCCTACAGTAAGTCCTGTCCTGACCTAGCCCTGGCACAGCGGACGCCTCTCCTACTCACTTCCACCGTGCACCAGGGCGTCCACCCTGGCCGTGTGTGAGTGCCGAGGACCCCGGCGTCCACCCTCTGGCAAGGAGATCTAGGCCTGCTGAAGGCGTGGCGAGGCCGGGCTCTCTGGGAGGCTGGAGGGTTTGGTTTGGTAGATGATTTGCGCCAAAGAGCTAGAACGCGGCCTGCAGACACCTCTGTGGGGTCGGTCTACACCACAAGCAGTTTCTCTTCTGAGAGTGTATGTGGTTTGTGTTCTTTTTAATTCATTCTCCGAAATGACAGGAAGTATTGTCAGTCCACTATCCGCTGTACACCCTGGGTGGAGAGGCGGTGGCAAATCCATCCCCTCGAGTTTCACAGAAGCGACCTGGACACGGGAGGAGCACGCTTGCCGTGACGCTCTAGGTGGGACACGGCTGGCTGGCAGTAATTGGCCTTGTCCGGGTTACGCGTAGTTTGGCTCCTCTTTGGTCTTGGAGAAGTTGAGACCATATGGGGACAGGTGGGCACTCCAATGGCCGAGCCACAGACACCCACGTGGGCCTATCTGCCTGGCCAGGAGGCCCCCAACCCAGCACCAGGCGCTGTCCAATCCCTCCACCCCAACCATGTTAAAGACTGCCAGGATTGCACGTGACACTCCCCGGGCCACCAGGCTGCAGGCCGGCACCCTGACTGCTCACAGAGGAGCCTCAGGCAGACAGGCCTCCATCTGGTTTGCCCCCGGACACACCCCGAGTGCCCAGGCTGGCCCGTGGCACGTGCAATGAGCTAGATGGCCATGTCTGGGGTGACCGACTGACCGATTGACGCTGCGTCAGGTTGCAGATGCGTCATCTTGCTGGCCCCTGCGACGTGGCACTGCCGTCAGCACCGCACCTTCCATGCACCATCCAGTAGACCCAGAGACTGCCCTGGCTGCCCAGCCAGGACATGGTGGGCACGTGCCGTGGTCGACTGGCCCCAGCCACGTGTTGAGGTCTGGTGGTGACGAGAGGAGGCAGAGCACGGCACGACTATGCTGTTGGCAGGGGCCGGGCAGTCTGCGGCACGTGGTGTGGGCTGCTGGATCCCACGTGCCAACCGTACAGTTCGAGGCCCAGGCCTGGCAGCTTGACGGCTGCGCTGGGTGCCACATGTCCACGCCCACGACCCCAAGCAGGGTGGAGTGGAGGAGCAGGGCTGTGGTGTGACCGTGCCAGGGGACAGCCTTCGTGCTCCCCTAACCGTTTCTCTCCGGCAGGTGGGTGCTGAGACTGATGCCAGGCGGGTTTGTGGGGCAGGGGTGGGGGCTCGCGGACCTGTGCCCTGCCCTTTGCCCTATCGTCACGGTCCTGAAGGTGCCCAGGTGTGGCCCGGCCCTCGGCCTCCTGCGGCTGAGCAACCTTGATTCTTGTAAGATCCCTGGTGCAGGGTTTTCTGTTACCAGCAACGGGACAGAGGGGAGCAGTGGGACCCCAGAGCTCGGGCACTGAGACCGTAGGACCCTGCCTTACTGCTGAGCGAGTGCGTGTGCATGCATGTGAGTGTGCATGCACGTGCACATACGGGCATGCACATAGGGAGCGCTCAGGCCATCTGGGTGCTGGAAGACTGCGGGCCAGGCAGCAGGGCATAATTCCGTTCTCACCATGAGAGCCCTACCCGGTCCGGCAGCCCTCACTCTCTCCCCTCTCTGCCTCCACGACCACTGTTTTCCTACTCCGTAGGCTCCCTGGGGCTTCAGAGTTAAGTACTGACCGGCAGAGGGCGAGCCTGTTCCGAACCGTCAGCTCTCATCACGCGGTTAGCTGACCACAGAGGAGCTTGCCCGCCGTTCCCTGAGCGTGCACACACGTGGCTGAGGCCTCAGAGAGTCCTATGGTCCTAGGTGGCCCTGAGTCCTTCCGGCACTGCCGGATCCTCCCAGCAGCTCTCTCTCAGTTTGCCGTGAGCATAGAAGTTGAAACGCTGAGTGGGACCCAGGGTCTGAATGGTTTCAACTTTCAGACCTCCTCCCTGGTATCTTGGGGCTGCATCAGCAGGCAAGCCCCGGGCAGTGAGGCATCCCACGGTGGAGGAGCCCCGGGCTCCCTCAGCTCCGCCTCGTTCCACACACAGGAAACGGGATTAAAGCCAACCACAGACTTGGCCAGGCCTGCCTATTTTATCATGTACTATTTCGGCAGAGTTGGCTCTTCTTTATAAAGTATATTTTTTTCAAAAACTTATTTCTTCCATGAGCAAGAGATGGGGAAGCAGAGAGAGAGAGAGAGCACCCCAGCGAGGTCTCGATCACCCACCGGAGCCTCAGCCAGCCCAGAGCACACGCATGGAGACATGCACGGAGCGGTCTGGGGTAGAGCTGCCTTGGAGCTCCTCGTCGTGGGCTGCAAACTCAGCACGACTTTGGCTCACTGAGCCTCAGAACGTCTCTGAGCTGGGGTGGCATCGGCGGGCATGAGGCAGGGCGGAGGTGTCAGTAGGCGCGCTAAGTGACCTGCCTTGCACGCCCACTTACTAAGCTCACGAGGCCTGTGGTTAAGCTCCTCTATTCCCAGTGAGCAGCATGGAGCCAGGGAGGGTCAGGAATAAGCCAAACCAAGGAGCAAGAGCCCAGTCCTGGCAGGGCCCTCCGGGCAGAGGTCCTGGGTGCCCTGAGTGGTGCGCAGGCAGCCTCACCAGGGGCGCTTGTTTATTGATTGGATTTGCTGCCTTTCATGCTTCCGCCACCACAGGATTTCTTTCACTTTTCACTAGCAAAGAGCACTAAAAACAGCTGCTTAAAGCGGGGAGGTGGCCGTACTGTGGGTGACACAGATTTGAGCTCGTGAGCAAAAGGAGAGAAATTCAGAATTCACCTTCGCACAGTGACGTCGTTGGGGCGTTTACGAGAAGCTGCAGAGCAGCAGCTCCGTGCCATCTCTCACCCTCTGCTGGCTCCCTGGTCTCGTCAGCCCGAGCAGAAGGGCCCAGCCAGCTCTGGCCAGCACTGGAGTGCTGGGGCTGCTTCACGAAAACAGACCACACGGCTTCACGGCTCACGGTGGCCTCGCCGGCAGGTGGGATGGCTGCCCTGAGAATACTCACACCGCAGCAGCCGGGGAGAACTGTGAACCACGCCACAGGGGCCGCTGGTCTGTTTGCTTCCCCCCTGAAACCCAAAACAGAAAGATGCCGTCTTTTCCTTTTTCTTTTTGGGTGGCTGAGTGTCTTGCTCCCACTCTTGATGCCCTCCGCCCAGTGCGTGTGTACTCGCTCTGACTGGCTACCGTACAGGGTGCTGACTGTTCATTCCGTATCGTACACATACAGTGATCAGATGTAAAAAAATAAATGTAAAATTAAAAGAGAAACTTAAAATGGGAAAAATTGCCATATTTATCAATACGATCTTGATCCTCGTCAAAGATGCTCTTCTAGTCTGCCCCACCTCGGGCTTTTTCTCCCTCCTCCCTTCTGTGGCTCGTAGATTGGAGTAGCTCTCGGACCCACGGAAGTTCAAGCCGGATGTGAAATTACTTGCAGGGAGCAGGGAGTGGGCGAGGACTTTGCTTTCTCCCCTAAACGTTCCCCTTTCCTCCTGCTGCAGCCCTTCCCCGCTCTGTCTTCTTATAGCAGAGAAGTTTCCCGAAGGGGTATGACGGTGTTTGCTGCAGACCGAAAGGTTCCCCCCGGTGGGGGGCGGGCTGCCCAGCTGGGAGGGCTCCTCGTCGTCCTCGTCCTCGGGCGTTCAGGCCTGGCTCAGCACGGGGCCAGCTCCCCGAGAGTGATCCTGGAGTGGGAGAGGGACGGTGCGAGGCATGGCCCGACGCTGTGGGGTTTAGAGGCCAGAGTCCAAGGGAGGGAAGGGACAGGCATGTCCCACCCCACGGGCCCATCAGAGTGTGGTCAGTTTTTTAGAATAGTGTCTCCGCCCCGGAGAGATACGTGTCTGGCGGTTGCGTTCGTCACAGTCTGGCGTCCCCCTGTTCAGCTGTGGACGCTGGTCCTCACTCGCGGGACGTCACAGTGCTGGGGACTGATGGCGCAGATGGGTGCGTGCCCGCATCCAGGCGTAGGGCTCCGTCACGGGCAGCATGGCCGCTGGCCACCCGACCCTCCCCGGGCTGGAGATCGTGTCAGCACTGTCTGCGCTCACACATCACGGGTCCCAGGACTTCCGGAAACTGGCTCACGCCCCCAGTCAGCGCCAGGCCCTGCATGGACGCTACAGCAGGCCCTGCACACAGCGAGGCCGCCTTCGGAGCACGCCCTGGGCTCAGGGCCATGCAGGAGGGACGCGGGGGGGCCCTGAGGGGAGGCTGTGTCCCCCAGGCCTGCCCAGGGGGTTCCTTCACGTGTATGCAGGGGGGCGGTCCTGGGAGCACGGACGCACATACCCCGGCGCTCGGCACATGTGTCCACAGGGGGGCGGTCCTGGGAACATGGACGCACATGCCCCGGCGCTCGGCACACGTGTCCACAGGGGGGCGGTCCTGGGAACATGGACGCACATGCCCCGGCGCTCGGCACACGTGTCCACGGGGGGGGGCGGTCGGGGGCGCCCGGACGCACACGGCG
>NW_006204462.1:465386-468001 GCF_000334495.1 Tupaia belangeri chinensis | reverse complement strand
GAGCAGGGATGCACATGCCCCGGCGCTCGGCACACGTGTCCACAGGGGGGCGGTCCTGGGAACATGGACGCACATGCCCTGGCACTCAGCACACGTGTCCACAGGGGCAGTCCTGGGAGCACGGACGCACATGCCCCGGCGCTCGGCACACGTGTCCACGGGGGGGGGCGTGACCTTTGTAGCCAGAGAGAGCTCATTTCCGAGCCCAGCTTCATCCTTCTAGACAATACAACCTTCACACTACCACCGGCAGGGGGGCGGTCCTGGGAGCACGGACGCACATGCCCCGGCGCTCGGCACACCTGTACCAGGATTGCTGTGATCGGTGTCCTCAGAATGGCATCGGTGTGCTGGTGAACAACTGAAACCCGTTCTCTGGCACTTCTCACACGAGATGTGGCCGCGGATTAGACGCCGCCGCCCCCTGTCCACAGAACACGCGGCCCCAGGCGGGGCTCCCGGAGGTAAGGAAGCACCGGCCGGCAGGGAGGGGTCCGTGTCTGCGGTCTTCTCCCAAACGGCTCCTCAGGAGAATACACAGAGCCTACACTCTGTGCACGCCCGGTGCGGGGGCAGGGAGGAGGGAATCCAACCCGAGGACTCTCAGGCGACACCGCGGTCACGCCGAGCGCCACCCCGAGGGCTGCCTAGACGCCTGCCCGGCCCAAACCCCTCTGTGCCCAGAGCCAGGCGCCCTTCCTGAGGGCTCCGTCCTCAGCACCTCTGGGCCCCGTGCACACTTTCATTTCAACTGAGCTTAGGTGGTGGCTCAGTGGTGACGCACCTGGGCCTGCACGGGAAGGTCCTGGGTTCATATCCCAGTACCTCCCTGAGCATGCCTGGTGCGGTGCAGAGTGTGTCAGAAATGGTGCACAGCGTGTCAGATACGGTGTGGAGCGTGTCAGATACGGTGTGGAGCATGCAGGGTGTGGTGCAGTGTGTCAGATACAGTGCGGAGCGTGTCGGATATGGTGCGGAACGTACTGGGCGCAGTGAGGGGCACGCCAGCAGAGTGTGGAGCCTGTCCGATGCGGTGAGGAAGCGCTGGGTGTGGTGAGGGTCAGGCCGGGAGGTGCAGGACATGCCGGGTGCGAGCAGCGCTGTGCTCCAGGCTGGCCGAGCTCGAGGGGTGCGGGCAGGGCTGTGCCCCAGGCTGGCCGACTCGAGGGGTGCAGGCAGGGCTGTGCTCCAGGCTGGCCGAGCTCGAGGGGTGCGGGCAGGACTGTGCTCCAGGCTGGCCGGCTCGAGGGGGGCGGGCGGGGAGGCGGGAAGCGCCGGACACGCGGGGTGCGGGCAGGGCTGTGCTCCAGGCTGGCCGAGCTCGAGGGGCGCAGTGTGAAGACCCTGTCAGGGATCCCTCTCTGTCTCACAGAAGAAATAAGTAAACTTAAAACACTTTTTTTTTTTTTTGAGACTTTTGCTATAGATGCATGTGCTCACCAGAGAGAGAAAGTGAGAGATCACCCTGGGGGTCTGGCCACACCGCGGTCTCCTCCGTTCTCCTGGGATCTTGGGCATACATGTACATATATGCACATATGTGCATATACACCGGCACGAGTTCTAAGTCTCTGGGTCCAGGAATTGAACCGTGGCCGGCCACGAGGGAGCCCAGTGACGTACCTGCTCTGCCATCTGCCCCGTTCTTCTCGTCCCCGAGTCACTCCTCACGCCTGCACCCACAGCCCCGTACGCCCTTCTCCACCTGCTTCCCGCTAACGTCTGCAACGTGCCGTCTGCCCTGCCCCTGCCCTCGCCCGCACTGGCCATGCCCACACCTGGTCCCGGTTCGCCCCAGCCCCAGCTGAAACACCCACAGCACACCCAGCCAGACGTGCCTGTCTGCTCCTCTCGGGTTCCGTCGAATCGAGGTCTCCTGTTTTAGTTTTTTTCCAGACACATCCTCCAGCGAATGGATAAACTGGTTGCTTTTGGGAAGAAGTAAGATTAATCACCCTCTGGGAAAAGATGGCGGGCGCTGTGGAAACTGGCCGTTTCCCTAATGCTGAGGCACAGCCGCAGCCTCCCTGCACTGGGAGCGCCATCCCCCAGCCGAACCCTGCCTCAGCTGGCTTGTCCTCTGGCCCAGGAACCTGCCCTCAGCCAGATGCTCGCCCTGGCCCCTGATCCCTCCAGGGACCCGGCAGAGAGTGCCCGGGGCCTGGACCAGAGTCGGCCAGGAGGCTGCAGGAGCTGAACTCGGCCCGGTTCTGAGCAAGCTCCTCCTCCCTGTCCAGGGACTGGTGCAGGGCCCGGGTGCAGTTGTCACTCAGGCCACAGTCAGTCTCCAGTGGCCCACTTCAGAGAGGGCGCCGAGCCGGGCTCCAGGCCTCCAGCAGCAAGCACAGTGACTCCCAGCGTCCCTGCTCCTGGGCCTGGAGACAGGGTCAGAACCAGCCCCGGATGGGAAGGAGTGCCAGGCAGCGCAGTGAGGGTGAGCGACTGGCAGGGCAGGGATGGGGGTGCGAAAGGCTTTCCTGGAGCCCGGAGGCCCCCAGTGAGGAAAAGCAGCACAGGGGTGAGGGAGGCAGGTGGGAGCAGAGGCCCAGGCCGAGACGGGCCGGTGAGTGTGCACAGGGCCCAGGGAGAGCGTGAGGCCAGCGGGGCGCCAGGAT
>NW_006204462.1:457950-465208 GCF_000334495.1 Tupaia belangeri chinensis | reverse complement strand
CCGCGGCTTGAGAAGTAGCCGCAGGTCGGCCACAGGGCCTGGACTGCACCAGCTCCGGCTCCGGCTCCGGCTCCAGCTCCGACTCCGGCTCCGGCTCCGGCGCAAGCTCAGCCTCTGGCCTTCAGAAGCTGCAGCCCCTGCGGGCAGGCAGGGCAGGCCCAGGACTGCATCCTACCCGGCCCTGAGGTGACACTGGTGCCCTGCTGGCCTCCAGGTTGTGCCTGGCAGCCAGGCATAGGGCCTTCCCAGCCACAGGTGATCCACTCACCGTGATGACAGGGACACCTGGAGGGGACGCGGGAGCAGACTGAGGAAGCAGGTGGGAGCCTGCAGAGTGAGGGCAGTCTGGGTGACAGGGCACAGCGCTCCAGGCCACCCCGGGCTACAGGTGAGCAAGCAGCCAGCCTGTGGGGACGCTGCTGTGGCCTTGCAGAAGTGCTTGCGTCAGGGGCTCGCGGGTGGGTGGTGCAGACCAGGTCTGGGAGATCTGGTTCCAGGAGTCTCATGGCTCAGCCCGGTGGCGTGTATGGCGCGGAGCGCGCCAGGTGCACCGAGAAGACGCCAGAGAGGTACAGAGTATGTCCAGGGCATAGGTGTGGCTGTTGAACGTGGTGCAAGATGGCCACGGCCCGTCCCCCCCACCCCCCGTGATGGCGAAACTGCTGTGGGAGTGTCTCCCTGTCTCCCAGGGGATGCGCGTCTTGAACTGGCACCACAGCGGACACCTTAGCCCCGGCACCATCTGTCTAGGTTTCTGCTCCTGCTGCTTAGACCTGGCTGAGGTGCTCACTTGGAAGACCGCCCCGGAAGGGAACCTGGCCTGGGGCACAGGCTGGCGGTGGTCTGCAGCCTGTCCCACCAGAGCTGGGGCCGAGCTGTCCTACGTAGCGGTCCTGGTGTCTGACTCACAGCACTGCTGTCCCCTTTCCCTCCGATGCTCTGCTTCCCGAGAAGTGTTCTCAACCGCCTTCACATTTCCCTGACCGAGTGGTTTTCACCAGAGGTGATTTTGCCTCCCGGGACATTTGGCAAGTCCTTGGCCCTTGTTACTGCCAGGACAGGGGAGTGACTGTGCCAGATGGGCCAAGGTCAGGTGCAGCTGAACACACCGTGCACAGGCGAGCTGGCAAAGAAACCACCCGGTCCCGACGGCTGGTGGTGCCAAGCCAAGACGCCTGGCCCGGTCGCGCTGGCGACTGCGAGGACACCAGCACAGAAAACGCCGTCGTGCAGAGTAGCTGCTGGGCTGAAGTCCACGCCTCCCCAGGTGGAGAGTCAGCCTTGGCTCCAGGCGCCCCCAACCTCGCACGCTCACCACACCACACAGTGCACTGGGTCACCATGCTCCACGGCCCATCCCGCCTGCCCTCTCCCACACTGGGGCCATGCCGCGGTTCGGTGTGAAGGGCTCCTGCCCTTCTGCCGCATTCCCTGTCACATCTCCATCCTGTGCTGGCATTTAGGGGGTGCTCCTCAGAGGGCCTGGGCCATGGAGAAGCAGGACTGCCACGCCAGCCAGCTGCAGAGACGTGGGAGCGAGTGTCCTGTATGCAGGCTGGCTCAGACGCCGAGGGCCGTGGGCTGGCTCAGACGCCGAGGGCCGCGGGCTGGCTAAGGTGCCGAGGGCCGCTGCTGCAAATGCAGCCAGTCTGTGAGAAGAGGAACGATTCGGGGAATTGCCAAAACTCAATTCTTCAAAATTAAAAATGAACTAAATGCTCAACTCTTGTCCACGTGGGACTCTGGGCATGCAGCTCTGGCCTCGCCTGATACCAGCCCAACTAGGAGCCCAGGCTAGTACCCTGGGAGGTCTCTGGCCACAGACGTAGCCGGGCCCTCGCCCTCCCCAGGGCAGGAGCCCCGTTCCTGGGTGAGCAACAGCAATCCCGGCATCTCAGAGAGCCCGACAGGCTTGGCAGATCTGCCTGCTGAGGTTCCTGCCCACTGCCCGTGGCCAGGGCCAGGTCCATGTGGCACTGGGCATAGGCCGTTCAGTGCCCTCACCCCCGCAGCCGGCCTCCCTCCCAGCAGAGCTGGGCAACCTCGCCTTGGCAGGCCACCGTGACTCCCTCAGGGTCCCCAGGTCCCATCATGCTTTAGGCGTCTGAGATCCCCTCAGCCACCCACCATCCCACAGGTAGCCGCTGGTGGCAGTGGTCCTGGCACTCACGGGTCCTGGCCTGTGGTCTTCTCTGAACTCCAGCCTGAAAAATACTGTGGTCTCATTCCCAATTCATAGGAGCCCACTCTCCCGGGGTTCGACCTCTTCTGACGACTCCCACGATGCACTGTGGGCGGTAATGTGGTAGCCATCCCCACTGTCACAGTCAGCTCTAAATCAGACTGTCCCGACCAGCAACCTCGAGAGGTCCAGGAGAGGCCCTAAGACCAGCCAGCCTAGGTTGGCTGGCTGGGCACTGTGGGGAGAAGTCTGAGGAGGGCCTGAGAGCGCCCGGCACCTTCCTGGAGCCCGCGTGCCAGCTGAGGCATGTCACTCTCCTGGACTGACCCGGTCGGCTGCCACAGTCCTGGGACGGGGGTCCTCTCATGGCTGTTTTACTAGGAAGAGATCAAAACTCTAAAAGCGACTTGGCTGGGGTTTCAGTGCTGGTAAAGGGAGGGGTGTAACTCGGGCCCTCAGTCCGATCGCAGAAGTCCGCGGCACTTCGTTTCTCTATTGTTTCCAGGGGTCCCCGTTTCCAGCAGACTGCACGCCCAGAGCTCTGTCTGCAGCCGGTGTCTTTCTGACTGAGACGGGAGTGGGGGGTTAAGAAGCCAGTCTCCGCTCAGGCACTTGGGCGATCAGGGCCCCCGGCCCACCGAGCACAGAAGAATGTCTGAGGTAGCACCCAGCCCCTGCCTCGTCCCAGAGGTGGGGCCCCTGTCAACGTCACCTGTCATCACAGGGCCCACACCCGACGCTGTGGGTGCCAGGATGTGCTGGTCGGTCCCCGCATGCAGCCGTGAGCCGACCCGCACAACTGTGCGTAGTCACGGGACTTTAGAGTAGAAGGGAAGTGTGAAGCTCGCCACGTCCAAGCTCCTGCCGTGTCTCCACTAAGGTTATGTGACGTCCACTTGAGGCCCCCTCGCAGGGTGTGTGCACACACGCTTTCTAAAGGCGACTTCCCAACTTCCTGCGACGCCGGGTGTTCTGGGGATGTGAGCCGGGCGAGACCACTGAGAAAGGAAAACCGAGAAACTGCAGCACGTGGGGCTCCGGGGCCTGGCGACTTACCAGCTTCCAGGGTTAAGTACTCCAAAAACATGGCCCAGCTGGGAACACCAGAGCGCATGGCGTGATCCTCGTGCAGCAGGGCGGTTACCACGGGGCATGCCGTGCCGGGCGTCTGCCATCGGCACGGTCAGTCTTTCTGGGGGACGAGGGCGCTGGGGCCCGGGAGCAGGGAGAGTGGAGGTCCTGCTCAGGGCGCGAGAAGTTTCAGCTGGAGGTGAAGGGCTGAGATGGCGTGGCCAGGTCCAGCACAGTGGAGGTACCAAGGTACCGAGTGACACTCGGGCGTGGTTAAGGCAGTAAGTTGTGTTAGTGTACTCTGCTGCGTCAGAGGGCGTGGGCTCTCCCCTGGGCCAGACCCCCACCCCCAGCTCTAGGCCACTCAGCGTGCCTTTGGGCCCACTCCTTCCTGCAGAGCCTGTGGCCACGCCCTTGTCCACAGCTGGTGCCAGCCGCTTCGGGGGCTGGGCCAGGGGTCCCCTCATTGACCCCAGCAAGTCGCGAGAGCAGCTTTTGGGTCAGGTCTGCTGTCCTTCCTGTGGGTAGCAAGCCTGGTCACGTGGCCCGGGTTTAAGGATCTTCACCACGTTGCTTGGCTTGGGGGTCTGAGCTGCTCGCCCTCACTGGAGTCCTTTAAAGACTATTTTTTAAAAGTTATTTTTAAAGGACTTTTAATTCCTTATATAGGAAGTTTAACTCCTGTGTCAGAATAACTCATACAAATTGTAAAAAAAAGTTTATTCTCACTAGGGAAAAATCCATACTTACTGTTAAGAAAAAAAGGAAAAATAAAAGGCTAAACTTACACTCACCCTTGGACATACCAATCAGGAAGAGGGTTACTAACAGTTTGGTGTATCCCGGCTGTCTTACTGGGTTATCAGGAAGTTGTGGCTCATTTTTCATAGAAAAACAGAAAAATGCGCCATGACTTTCCCAACACCCTAATATTTATAAATAGAGTCGTAGAAATACCACCTACACGAATTTACATATTATCTACTTTTGTTCAACACGGCGCTGACGATGTCGTCTGGGGGGCCCTGCCGGGAGTGCCCTGACGGCGCCTGTGGCACATGTGCACTCGTGTTGTCGCCGTGTACCGGGGTTGTGTGGTGAGGCCCTGTCCTCACTGCTGGTGTGTCAGGCTGACGAGAGATACGGGGTTCCCAGCGTGCAGAGTCGCAGCATCCGGACTCATAGCTGCGGGTCCCGCACACGGCAGTCTGAGCTTCTCGGCCGCGAGGTCACTGTCCCCGAGCCGCGGCACCGCCAGGGGACAAGGCCGTGCTGCTGTTTTGCTCCTTGTCACTTTGATGACTGCTGACGTCACAGATGCTGGGACCTCCTGTTCTTCCTTTTTCATTTTCGTTCGTTCTTTCGTTCTTTCTTTCTTTCTTTCTTTCTTTCTTTCTTTCTTTCTTTCTTTCTTCCTTCCTTCCTTCCTTCCTTTCTTTCTTTCTTTCTTTTTAATTTAAAGAGAGATATTTGCTATTGGGTGTGTGTGCTTGCTGGAGAGAGAGAGAGAGAGAGACAGAAAGCGAGAAATCACCCCCCGGGGGGATGGCCACGCCGCAATACTTCTCCTCCGTTCTCCTCTGGGGATCTTGGGCACGCACACCCAGCATGAGTTTCAAGCCTCCGGGTCCGGGACTCGAACTCTGGCTGGCCGTGTGGGAGGCCAGCGACGACATAACCGTGATGCCATGTGCTGCCCCTGATTTACTCACCTATTCCGGGTTCCTCTAGGAGGCAGGCTGACCCTGAATTTCTCCGATGGAGTTTAGGGCCCTGTGCTGCCGGGCGCCCAACAGAGAGAGTGGCTGCAGGGTTAACCCGGACTCCAGTGTCACCTGCCGCTAGAGAGCCAGCTCACCACAGGGAGGACAAGGAAGCTCTTCGCTTAGAGAGAACGGGGGTCGGAGGTTTCCCAGAGCCAGGCAGACGGAGCCCAGCTGTGGCCAGGCAAGGAAGTCTGAGGACACCGCCCGAGCGGGTTTGCGGGAAGCGTGTGCAGATGCAGGGGCGGAGGAGGGTCCGATGAGTGTGTCCAGGAGTCCCTCCAGGGCTGTCCCTGCTGTGTGTTTGTGTCTCTGGGCCACCGGCACCTGCCAGGTGCTGGCCCCGGTGCTCTGCATGCACTCCACAGCCTGAGCCCGAGTGGGCACCCTCTGTCTCCACCAGTGTCTGTGTGTCTCCTGGGCCAGGGATGGTCCCCAACGTGGCTGTGCTCTGCCCCTGAGGGACACGCGGTGAGGTGGGTCTGGGCTGCAGCGCTGTAGTTTGACACCCAGGGGCAGGTTCCGGCGTCACTGAGCCACCGCAGGGCAATGGACGCCGCCCTGCGACCTCAGTGAGGGCTCAGCCGCGGTGACAGCTCTTCTGGCCCAGGTGCTGACCTCAGCTGAGTGTCCACCCTGGCTGAGTGCAGCTTTAGCAAGAGTCCCAACACCCGGGACTGGACATCTGACGGGTTCCTCGTGCCCACCTTGACGAAGATGCCTTCGCTGCCTTTACCAGGACCCCGCCCCTCGTCTCCTCTTAGTGACTTTCTGTTCATCGGCCCCATATCGGCTCGCTGGCCCTAAATCCCCACGCCCCCTTGTGGGGTTCAGGCTTGAGTCCAGCTCTCTCCCTACTGAGGCATCTCTGCAGTACCTCTGCTGCGGTCGTCCTGAAGAAAGCTTTCCTTCCCATTTTAACAAGTGCCTGTATAGTTGTGTGTGTGTGTGTGTGTGTGTGTGTGTGTGTGTGTGTGTGTGTGTTTTAAGCGATTTTTGGCATAGGGCGCATGTGCTACCTGGAGAGACAGAAAATGAGAAATCACCACCCCCCCGCCAAGGGGGATAGCCAGACGTCCTAATCCAGCTGCAATCCCTTCTCCATTCTCTCGGGATTTGGGGTGCACTCGCACACACACACACACGCCCAGTGTGAGTTTTACGCCGCCGGGTCCTGACCTGAACTGCAGCTGACCACATGGGAGGGCCCCCCCCCGCCACACCATCGGCTGGCCCCCGAATGGCTTTCTACCGATGTCCAGGGCACGCTCTGAGCTCTCTGGGCCACCGTGGGATGCCCCCAGCTGGCACCACACAGGACACACGTGGTCTTGGTGGTAGACATTTTCTTGGCACGGAAGGCACTTCCACACACGTCAGCCCGTTAGCCCTGCATGACTAATTAGGAACGCGGCCCCCATCTTGGCATGGCTCCCTGCAGCTGTGCGAGTCGTCCGCAGCCTCTGCGCTCCCCGCCGGTCGGACGGCATAGACATCGCGCAGGGCGTGCGCCGTGAGCATGTGGAAGGCGGACGTCCTACCCCGGAAGGACCTTGGCGACGGCCAGCCCAAGCGCGTCCCCGGTTTTATAGATGGATGAGCTGGGGTCCGAGAGGTGGAGCCTCGTCAGGTCGCCCAGACGCTGACAGAGGCGGGAGTCGGACGCCCCGCAGCTTCTTCCCTCTGCACACGCCGACTTCCACGGCCGTGAGCTAAGAAACCCGGAGAGGGAACCGGGAGTGGAAACGGCAGGCCTGGAAGGCTCCTGGGGGCTCCCCTCTGCACAGGAAGCCGGGGCCGTGTGTCCAGCAGGGTCAGGCCAGGGGGGCAAAGCATGTCCCCACACCCTGTGGTCCAGAGAGCAGGTGGCTGGGAACGGCTGAGGTGGGGTGGTCGCCATGGGATGGTCGCCGTGTGGCACAGGGTGGACAGTGCTGCCTTCTGTTCCATGCGTGTTCCTGGACGGCTCTGTGAGGTTCTGCCTGCCTCGCTCTAGGTGTGCTTACTGTAGCCACGTTGTCTTCCCACAGAGAGGGGCTTCCCGATGGAGCTTGCAGGCTCACCGACCACGGGTCAGTGGGGGAGCGTGGGCAGGTGAGCCGACCTCGGGTCAGTGGGGGAGCGTGGGCAGGTGAGCCGACCTCGGGTCAGTGGGGGAGCGTGGGCAGGTGAGCTGACCGTGGGTCAGTGGGGGAGCGTGGGCAGGTGAGCTGACCGCCGGTCAGTGGGGGGGCGTGGGCAG
>NW_006204462.1:453242-457930 GCF_000334495.1 Tupaia belangeri chinensis | reverse complement strand
GTGCGCCGACCCCGGGCCAGTGGGGAGAGCGTGGGCAGGTGTGCTGACTGCAGGTCAGTGGGGGAGCGTGGGCATGTGAGCCGACCTCGGGTCAGTGGGGGAGCGTGGGCAGGTGAGCCGACCTCGGGTCAGTGGGGGAGCGTGGGCATGTGAGCCGACCTCGGGTCAGTGGGGGAGCGTGGGCAGGTGAGCCGACCACGGATCAGTGGGGGAGCGTGGGCAGGTGAGCTGACCGTGGGTCAGTGGGGGAGCGTGGGCAGGTGAGCTGACCGCAGGTCAGTGGGGGAGCGTGGGCAGGCTCACCAACCTCGGGTCAGTGAGGGGAGGGCAGGCAGGTGAGCCCACCGCGGGTCAGTGGGGGAGGATGGGCAGGTGAGCCCACCAAGGCACCCTCAGGGGGCATGGCTGAGCTGGAGTCCTCTGGAGTGCGTGTCCTCCTGGCTGTACCCTTGCACAGGCACTGCCCCAGCACAGGGCCTGCCTTGGGAGTGGGCTACTGCCACCTGCCTCCTGAGGGCGCTGTTCCAGCCCAGCTCAGTACTTTGTAAGAAAGCTCTTCTTGCAGGTTATGCTAAGGTTTGAATGTTCCCCAAAATTCACATGCTGGGATGTGGCTGTGCTCTTTCCGGTGAGTGCATGGGTGACGCCAAATGGGCATTTTGCCTGGGCAAGATGACGGATAGAGAGACAGATGGAGAGATGGGTAGAGAGAGATGGAGAGAGAGAGACAGAGAGATGGAGGTGGATAGAGATGGAGATGGATAGAGAGACGAAGAGATGGAGAGATAGACGGAGAGGTGACAGGTAGATGACAGAGAGAGGGCACCGACAGACATCATTCTCAGCCAAGTGTCACCTGGAGGAAGCACGGGCTGTGGCCGGCGGTGGGGGAACGCGGCGTCGTGGGGCACCGCGCCGCAGTTTCCAGGCAGAGCGGCCAACTTCCAGCCCGCGGGTTCCCCTTCGGGATTGCTTTATCTCCTCTGTGGGAGGAAGCGGCGAGGGGCACAAATCCCAGGCAGGGTTGGGATTGCGTTCTGGAAAACTCGGGTTTAAGGGACCCGTAGAAGACAAAGGCAGGCTGTGGCCCGAGAGGGCGTCTGCCAAGTCCGTGGTCTGCCCCGAACGTGGGAAGCTGGTGTCCTCGCACGGCAGTTCTCCGCGGCACTGCGGAGCATGAGCACAACGGGCCAGGCTCTCTGACCCCTCTGCAGCCCAGGGGACGTTCCGCGTCCCCCCGCCTGCCTGCCCCCTCTGGCACGTACCCTTCCTGCTGCCGCAAGCCCTTCTCCGTTCTCCCCTTGAGATTTTCGGCATGCATGCCCCTGTGCCCGTGTGAGCTTCGAGTCACCAGGTCTGGGACTCAAACTGTGGTTGGTCCTGTGGGAGTGCAGAGATGTAACCAGTCCGCCATCTGCTGGCCCCACTTTTGAACCCTCTGACCCCGAGAGACTCCCTCCCTGATTCTGGTGCACTCGGGCTGGGAGGAAAAGGCTGGCCGCTGCTCCCAGTGCTCCTGTGGCTGCCGCAGGGTCCCACACCTGCCTGCTTGTCGCTACCAGCCAGCCCTCACGGCTGCTGTCGAGGGCAAGTACACAGCAGAGGCCAGTAGGTGGCTGGCATGAGATGTGACAGTGCTCTGCAGAGTCACCTGGCCAAAGTCACCGCAGAACTTCATGTATGACGTCCGAGCCAGCCACAGCGACACTGCTGAAACGCACGGCCTGTGATGCTGAGTCCACACAGCGGGTCCGAGTCCACGTCCCAGGGTCTCCGGCACACAGGGTCACGGCGGGTCCTAGTCCACGTCCCAGGGCTCTGACATGCAGGGTCACGGCGGGTCCGAGTCCACGTCCCAGGGTCTCTGGCACGTAGGATCACATGAGCCTATGCACTGGCTGCTGGGACGGGGGTGCAGGAGGGAGAAAGAATGTGTTCTGGGGGCCTCCTCTCTCACACACATACTCTCCCTTTCTCACAGAAGAAATAAATAAACTTCAAAAAAAAAAAAAAAAACTTTGGGGGCCAGCAGGTGGCATGATGGTTAAGGTGCTGGACCCTACATGGCTGACTGTATGGTTCAAGTCCTGGACCCAGCGCTTGAACAACACGTTGGGCACATGTGCGCGTGCCCAAAAATCCCAAGAGGAGAATGGAGGAGGCGGGATTGCGACATGGCCATCCCCCGAGGGTGGTTTCTCACTTTCCTTCTCAGTGCCTCTGTCTCTCTCTCTTTCTCCAGCGAGCAAACATGCCCTAAGGCAATAACCTCTAAAAAGAAAAACCCAAAAACAAAAGCAGCTAGATCCCACATGACCAGGCCCGTGGTTCAAGTCCCAGTGACTTGAGAAGCACGCCAGACGTGTGTGCCCGAAACCTCCAGAGGAGAGAGAGAAGGGATTGTGGCGTGACCACAGCCCGGGGAGGGGCTGCTCTCTCTCTCTCTCTCTCTCTCTCTCTCTCTCTCTCTCTCTCTGGTGAGCGCCTGTGTCCTCTAGCAAAACAAATGAACAAGCAAAAGTATTTGTGTTAGTTATTCCATTTATCTTAATGTTCAAAGTAATTTTACAAAGAGCTTTTGGTTTAATGAACAAAGCTGTGTGTTATTTTATATTTTCTAACTTTATAAGTTTTCTAATTTTGTAGCTTATTGTTCTAAATTATTCTAACAATTTTTTCAGACATTTCATAGACTCACTCATGTAATAAAACCAGAATGTTGACCAGTAATTAATCTCTTTGGAAAACAATGTGGCCCCAGTGCTGGCCTGCCCTCTGGCCTGGTCCTGTCTGGGGTCTTCAGGTCAGATCCCCCGCAGGCCCCTTGGTTCTGTCCCACTGTCTGGGAGGGTGATGTCCCGCTATGCGGTTACCAAACGGGCCTCCCGGGGTGGCCCCCACCTGTCTTTGAGGCCGCTTATGGTCCTCACACTGTGTTTTGACGGAAGCCTGGTGGCCCAGGAGCCGTCCAGCTGGTTGTCACAGCTAGAAATCAGGCTCTCCCCGCGGCCCTGCGCCCTTCTGCTGGGATGGGGGCGGAAGTGCTGGGCCTTGGGTTCTCATTCCCGCCTGTTGGGTGAGTGATTTCATTTCCCTCCTCCACTTCTTTTCTTTCCTTCCTGAAGCAGGGAGAACAATAGTGACTTCTAAGTGCTTTGAGGCTAGGAACCAGGCGATGCGGCTGGCGGCCTGTGCAGAGCGCTGTCTCAGTAGGTAGTAAAGGCACCCTTCCACCCTCCCCCCAAGTTTAAAAGCAGGAAGTTCCCATTTTGCCTTGCGAATTCCGGCTCCTTTCAAAGATGTGCATGTACCTAATGAGCACGCGTGTGTAAGTGTGCATTCCCAGGGGGGTTCCCTGGAGAGGACCCAAATCCAGCCTGCATGGAAGGTGCATTTACCCGTCCACAGAGGGGCCCAGAAAGGCCAGACCAGTCCCATGCTGTACCAGGCAGGATACAATATCCTCAGAGAAAGGCCAGCGCCAAGTGCCAAGTTCTATAGGAAGGGATTTTGCTGCTTGTTAGCATTCGAATGGCCTTAAGGAAATTTGCAAGGCAATGAAATGAAGCCCCTTCCTGAGGCTGGTACAGTATGTTAGGGGGAGCCACCCCCTTCCCACCAGGCCCCTGCTGAATGGCAGGGCTCAGGGCTCTGTATTCAGCCTGGGTGAAAGAACTAAGCAAATGACGCTGTGATTTACTAAAGAGCTCCCACTATAGATCCTTACAATGCTTTTCCCCCAGATTCCAACCTCTGTGTGCCTCCAATGGTCGATGGTCTGAGGGTCTGATGGTCTGCTAAGTCCAGCTAAGAGGTGGGATAAGGATATTTTCAACAGTGATGGGGGAGGGAGTGAGGTCGGTCCTAACTCCACGACCTTATTCATTTTCTGAGGCGTGTTTTTACAGACCCCACATCACCGATAACTGGAGATGCTGCAGCTGAGGACGCCGCCCATCCGAGGCCCAGCTGCATCGAGCTGTGGCCCAGGGCTTTTACCAGCCCCACTCCTGGAGCATGGCTTCCTACTTTTAAAAATCGTTTTATTATTATTATTTTTTAATTTGCTATAGGGCATGTGTACGCACCAGAGAGAGCCAGAGAGAGAGAGAAAGCAAGAAATTTAGCCACTGGGTCCAGGACTTGAACACAGCTGACCATGTGTGAGCCCAGCACCTTCACCATGCCGCCTGCTGACCCCATAGGACAGTATTTTTATTTCAGGGCTTACATTTCGTCGAAAGCTTAATCTCTGCCAGGCTTTTACCAAGGAGGAGATTTTGCGACATTAAAAGCATTGCTCTCAGTCCCGAGGTGAGAGGCTGTGCAGAGGTCCCGGCCTCAGGGATGTCTGCACTTCACGTGGTCCCGTCCTTCACGGCCTCCGTCGGGGAGTGGCACAGGAGGAAAGCACTGGGAATGTGGTGCCTGCAGGAGGAGACCCCGTTACCCCCGGAGGCAGAACCGGGGGGACCCTGTTACCCAGAGAGGGAAACCAGGGGAGACCCCGTTACCCCTGGAGGCAGAACCAGGGGGGACCCCGTCACCCAGAGAGGGAAACCAGGGAAGACAGTTACCCCAGAGAGGGAAATGGGGGGCCAGGCCCAGTCTGGCTAACTCCTTGCCACCAGGTGTGGCTGTGAGCCGGGCCCAGAGGGGCGCACCTGGGGCCCCACCCCCCAGGAGGC
>NW_006204462.1:451273-453062 GCF_000334495.1 Tupaia belangeri chinensis | reverse complement strand
GTTTTATTATTATTATTTTTTAATTTGCTATAGGGCATGTGTACGCACCAGAGAGAGCCAGAGAGAGAGAGAAAGCAAGAAATTTAGCCACTGGGTCCAGGACTTGAACACAGCTGACCATGTGTGAGCCCAGCACCTTCACCATGCCGCCTGCTGACCCCATAGGACAGTATTTTTATTTCAGGGCTTACATTTCGTCGAAAGCTTAATCTCTGCCAGGCTTTTACCAAGGAGGAGATTTTGCGACATTAAAAGCATTGCTCTCAGTCCCGAGGTGAGAGGCTGTGCAGAGGTCCCGGCCTCAGGGATGTCTGCACTTCACGTGGTCCCGTCCTTCACGGCCTCCGTCGGGGAGTGGCACAGGAGGAAAGCACTGGGAATGTGGTGCCTGCAGGAGGAGACCCCGTTACCCCCGGAGGCAGAACCGGGGGGACCCTGTTACCCAGAGAGGGAAACCAGGGGAGACCCCGTTACCCCTGGAGGCAGAACCAGGGGGGACCCCGTCACCCAGAGAGGGAAACCAGGGAAGACAGTTACCCCAGAGAGGGAAATGGGGGGCCAGGCCCAGTCTGGCTAACTCCTTGCCACCAGGTGTGGCTGTGAGCCGGGCCCAGAGGGGCGCACCTGGGGCCCCACCACTCAGGAGGCTGAGGCAGGAGAGTTGTGGGTCTGGCCAGCCCGGGTTTTTAGAAACTCTGTCTAAAACCCAGAAGTACGGCTCCGGTGTTAGGGCGGCACAGGAGGCTTGGCCTGAAAACCAGGCCCGCAGGCATCTCCGGGCCGTGCAGTTGGCCCTGGCGAGTCAGCGGAGCTGGCCTGCCCCCTGCCCGCTGTCCTCCCTGGTGACTCAGGGCTGTGCTGGGGGCCACCAGCTAACGCCGGCTGGTTAGAAAGGAAACTGGCACTCCAGACGGAAGCTTCGCCGGCTGCTGGCCGTCTCGGGCCCCTCCCCGTGAGGCAGACCAGGCAACCTCCAGGAGCAGCCGGGCATACTGGGCAGTGCGTGGGGTGGGGCAGGCCCTGGAGGTGGCACCCACCCCTCCCTGGCCGCCTGCTTCCTCTGATGCCATCAGCTGTGGCCCCGAGCTACCTGCAAGTGGGGGGTCTTCCCAGCGTGGCAGCCCTGGTGGGGGGGGATGTTAAATGCCTGCTTCTCTGCCAGCCCCCCGCCAGACATCCATGGGAGCTGCGTGGCCGCTCGCGCATGTACACGGCCGAGTGCCATCACTGCCCAAGGTGTGGGTTATCCGGCACCCCCGGTCCCTGCCCTTGGGGATGCCTTGCTGTCCTTGCGCTGGGCCCTTCTCACTGGGCCTGCATGGTCCTGAGGCCACGGAGGGCATCCAGGCCTCATCCTGGCGCCATGACTCCCCCCTTCCCAGACCCCGTCCTCCTCTGACTCCACTCCACCCACGTGCTGTCGCCCTCGGCCTCGTGCACCCTGCTCAGGTGGCCATACTGCAAACATTTGTTCCTGCCCATTACAAGTGAGGTGTTCAGACAGGAGCCATCCTGGCGACTGGGCGGTAAAGACCAGTGTTCGGGGGACCAGCAGTTAGCATAATGGCTATGTTGCTGGACTCCCACGTAGTCGACCGCGGTTCGAGTCCTGGACCCAGTGGCTTAAACTCACACTGGGCGCGTGTGCATGTGTGCCCAAGATCCCGAGAGGAGAATGGAGGAGAAGGGATTGTGGCGTGGCCATCCTCCCTGGGGAGTGATTTCTCTCTTCCTGTCTCTCTGTCTCTTTCTGTCTGTCTGGCGAGCGCACACGCCCTATAGCAAAAAC